>NC_056731.1:1037035049-1037102549 GCF_019279795.1 Protopterus annectens | reverse complement strand
ACTATTTTGCACCTATTATCCTTTCTCCAAGTGAGACACTCTATTTAATAGTGTCTCAGAATTGCAACTGTCTGATACGTAGTGCTCATATTATGCATATAGACTACCTCATAGCTTCTGATACTAAACTCCTGTTTGGATATCTTGAAAACTGACATATGGCATAATCTGCAGACATAGCCATCCTGAAAACTGACATATGGCCTAATGTGCAGACATAGCCATTAGCAACCTCCATCTTGCATATTAAAAGCTATTGACCTGATGACGCAGTGAAGACAATGTGGAGATAATGATAGTTGTAAAAATATACATTTGGATATCCCTGCTGAGTAGTTGAAAGTATCTTCTTCAGTGAGTGGCATATCTTCTAAGCATTGTCAATATTTTGTTTCATATAAACAGTCAGAGATAGCATTGAGGAAAAGATGAAGCTGCATATGAGTGATGTCCACTTATCAGAGACTTCTGAAAAGGGGATCACCAATGGATGTATCGAAGTTATATGTCAAGAAAACATTTGTTATTAGATACCTGTTATTGGACTACTTATAGCCTAGGGTAATGGAGGCCTGTAGCATGCCACTGTTTTGTAGTAAGATACAGGCCATGCTGACAGACACCTAATAATATGTAAAAGACATCTGTGATACATGTTTGTGCTATTATATCAGCAAAACTATCAGAAAATTACCTAAAAGGATATATGAACATATTACAGTCAATAAAAACAAGGATTTAAACAATTCTTAGACTAAACACTCTTTAAATTGCTCAGAATTTAGGAAATGCTTGTTTTTTTGTCAAAAGGAACAATAATGTTAAAAACATTTTAGAAAAATCTAATTACACGCATTTGGGCAAACGGGGCAACCTTGGCACCGACAAATGAAGTTTGGCAACAAACTAAGTTGTCCCGGGACATCTTCATGGGGGGGTTAGGTTAATATTAAGGGTAGTTAAGTGGGCTGGGGAGGTGAAAGGGTTAAGTGGAGGCAGGGATGGTTGGGAGGAAATGAGATAATGATGGGGAGGGGCTTAAGAGGTTTAGTCTAGTGTAGTTGGGTTAAGCAATCACATTTTGTTGTGAACTTGCTAAGGTGAGGTCACATCCGTGATGACCGGTGGGGTTACAGAAGAGTAAGTAGGCCTCAGGTTGTTGGTGGATGGTGGGCTGGTCAGTCCCAGGTGGTTGTAGATATTTGTATGTATTTTTTTTTTGTCTTTTATTGCAATGTTGCTGAATGGTAGTAGCTGGGAGAGGACCAACGACTGGGCACTATGATGGTGGTGGTAGGAGGTATGCCAATGTGGAGGTTTTGCTGGGTTATGTTCTTGCAGGGGGTACCGATACAGATTCACAGGACCATCTTTCAGCTTCAAGGGATCAAGGTCAGTGTTAATGGTTCGGGGATAGGTATTTAGTCAAAAAAAAAAACCCTCTCGCTTTCTTTATAAAATGAAGCGGAAGGGATAATTGTATAAAACACAGCATAGGGGATAGGCAGGAGTTGTTGAGCGTGGTTGCTGCTGCTTCTTGTTGGTGTTCTGGAGTTTTGCCACTCCTTGTTGTTGTTGGAGGTAGGGCTGTGTCCTTCTGTCGGTCATTTCCATGGTTGAGTTGGATGCTCTGTGGACTCAGACAGCGGTGCAACCCTTGGTTTGGCTTTTCTCAGCCCAGGTATGAATTGAGATGTTGTGTTTAGCTGATGCAGGGGTTTTTGCAGGATTCGGTGAAGGTGAACTAACAATGATTGCTGCGCATGCATGGCGCTAACACTCAGCTGAAGTGCAGTGTGTAGAGTTTTTAATATGCCCAGAGCTAGACATTATATTAGCAGGTGGGCTGAGTTGATAACTTCTGGGCTTGCCCAGGTAAGGGCTTTATATAGGATCAGCTAGTTTGTGTAGTTGTCATTGTGGTTTACTGTGTTTTTGATATGGCAGATATTACTTGAAGTTTTTGCTTTAGGGACTTGATTTGAGTGTGTACTGGTTACTGGAATTGTTGGGGGAGGTGCATCTATGGCTGATGTTGCTTGAAGAAGTTTTGCTTTAGCTTGGGATGCTCTGTTTGGGACTTAATTTTGTAATGTGTACACTGTTCTGAGATGATGCTGACTCATTGTTATTTTGGTAGTGGTTGGTTCGGTGATGATGTCATGGGCTTTGAGGTACTGGTGAAGAGCAGTTGCTTCTGCACAGGCGCGGTGGCCGTTGGGGGAGGGTGGGAGTGATTGCCTCTCAACTGTACAGATTTTGCGGTATGTGCAGGGCGTTTGCCGATCATTTACTCTGGTGGTTGAATTATATATATAAAAAAAGAAAGACAAAAAGAGAAAGGAAAGTTGGGGCAGTGGCTGGTAAGTCGGTGGGTGAGGTGCTTGTGAGTGTTGGTTGTTTGTTGGGCATGCGCGGTGGCGGCATGCACTATCTTTGAGGAGGGGAGTTGGTGGAGAGCTTTTCATTTGGTGGCTCAGATTGTGAGCGACATCTGTGCTGGCGGTTTGCACATTGGCACAGCAGTGGGGAGTCAATCTACAGATTTACTGTGTGATACTTTTGAGGTTGACACTATTTGACATAAAAAAAAAAAAAAGTCACTAGCTTGCGGTGGTGAGCTGTCACAGGTTGTCTCCGGAATCCATCATTCGCATTTGGTTGCTGCCTGTGTTTGTTTGGGCGGATAATACCTTGTCTGTCTTCTTGAGGTTGTGGGCAGGGCTGCTTTTCATTTGTTGTCATTGCAGCAGATAGGCTGGGGGTTGATCGGTGCATTTTGATTGACAAATTCATGTATTCAGCTGTTTTGACCACTGCTACACATGCCTCTCAAAACCCTAAAATTCTGGATGGAGCCATGCATGGCAGCACAATGGTCTGACATCAGGGACAGATTTTGAATATTGATGTTATCATCTTAGAAAATAGCTAGAATAAGAGGTTGTTTGGTAGCATTGATGGTGAGTAGTAAAATCACGACAGCCAAGAGATATATTTAGCAGTAATTAAAAGCTTTACTGGTATCAGGTTTAGTGTCAGTTTCAGGTGATAAGGGAGAGCACCAAACTTTAGTAACCATATCACTCGTTTTTTCTAGAATTTCACTTACATGAGGACCAAGGCTGTCCATTATGGGGGGGGGTCCTAGATTATTGTTTTCTGAGAGATAAATCTGAGGATGTCCCCATTCTAAAGGTTAGGCATATTCCTCATCATATCCATCCAGTAGTTTGATAACCTTGAAATCCCAGTATAAGCAGTACAACAGGGCCAAAAATAATATAAATTTGTTAGGAGATGCTTGATCTGGGATGTGACATCAACAGGACTTGCTGGAGAGATGGATTTGTCTCACAGAGGTTGCCCCACCTTTAGAACAGGCTTCATATTCATTTTATTTATGTATTGATTTGACATTTGTTGACTGGGATAGTCCGATTGAGCTAGTGCCCCTTTTTCAGCAGAGGCCCAAGGAGAAAGGCTCCACTTATATCTAATCAACAAAAATTACAGTGTTGAAATAATGTGGTAGGATACATACAACAGATAGCATGCCCTCATTGTCCCTATTTAAGTGCAATTTGGACAGTTGGATGGGTAACTGGGAAATTCACCCGGGGGGGGGGGGGTTACACCTGTGTCCCTCTTGGACAGGGGCAATAGGTGCAGATTTTAGTGTCTGCTTGAACCAGACACCCTTGGGAACATGTGTTGAACTTGGCTAGGCTTGTAAGGGCCCCTGGGGACATTAGTCTAATGACCTCCTATGATCCTATGATCTTAAGATCCTGTGTTATCTACTCCCTATTCTGCATTAGATTAAGTCAGAAATGTCAAGATTCACCAATAGTTTTTAAAAAAAAAGGTAACTTTTATTAGTAACAGCAACCAAATGACTACAGCACAGAAGTCACAATACATTATGAGTTAGGTTGAGTCTTAAGTGGGCTATTCTATACGAGACACATATACAACTTCACTCCCTAGGTCCCTTCATGTGTGGGGTTTACTTTTAATATACTCGACTGGTAGTTACATTTATCTTTGCTATTTGATAGGGTCATTGGATGCATAGCTTCAGTTATGGCTGCTTTGTCATAGACGGGAGTGGTGGTGGTACATTTATTCCCAGGTTGGCAGTATAGGTTGTCCTTGAAGACACTCTGGAATGTGTGTTATGTATTTTGGATGTTTTACATGTCTTTTTCTTTCTTGCAGATGGGGTCTTGGAATGCTGTGGCTGTAATTTGGAATAGCTGGGTATAAAGTGGAGCCTACTCGTTACTATTAGAGAGTTTAATTTTTGTCCTTTTCTTTGTAGATGATGGTGTGCCGAGTACCAGTTGTGTCAATACATTGAATTCACAGATGATGGAAGCAGTGGCAAGTGAGAAGGTTACACAAGGGGAGCACAAGTGGGCAACAGTTACTGATGGAAGTAAGTGGATTTCAAAGTTGTTGAGTTTTGCTGGAGGATTTTACACCACTAGTCAGAGAAGGACAGGCATTTTGAGTTTATGATATCAGGGTTAATGAGTGGTACAATTTGTTCTGTTAACCATTAGTATGTTAGATTAACGTGGAAAGTTGTCCCTGCTTTTGGGCATTTGCATTCAATAGTAAAGGGAGAATGGCCATTAACCATAGGTAAGGGTTTGATGGGGTGTCAGGGGTCCTGGTCAGTGCCACCATGTTAAGTAATCATGGTATGTGTGCACATAGACTTTATCATCGTTTCTTTCTTTGCAGATTGCTGGAGTGCAGAAGACATCATGCGATGGCTTGAAAAGGGTATTTGAAAGGTGTTGTTTTGATAGGATGGACATTCTTGCCAATTGAATGGGGCACAAGGAGGGTCTGAGTAATTATCTTAGTAAGGCATGTTTGAGCTCTGTGTTTAATTAGTGGGAGCTGATTATTGCATTGGTACAGGGGGCAAGTAAGGAAGAGTTAGGTAAAGGGTGCCAAAGGGGAAAACTGTCAGGGATGGTTTATGGGGAGTGTGGGGATCCCACGGGATGCGTAGAGTCACGATGTTCATAGAAGACAGGAACTTATTGGGCTACAGCTCTACAGCTCCTTCAAGCCAGTGAAGTTCAATCCTTGCTTTCTTGGAACCTTGGGTGGTCGTATTCACTCATGCAGTTGTTTGAACCGTATGTGGGGGAAGGGCCAAGGAGGGTTTGGCATGATGCTGGAGTTTGTTCCTAACTGGTGGCATCTTGGGGTGACAGGTTTGTCTCTTGAGTAGGTAGTGTTGATGTTACATACCAGGTTAAGGTTTTACAGAATAGCACAAGGATCATTTCACTTGGGGTTTGGGTGAATTTTGTAGATAGGGTTTTAGGAAGCATGGTAGGTAGGTGGCTGTGTTAGGGTAGTTTTAGAAACTGGGTGCATTGTTACAGTGGAGTTAGAAGGTTTAAGGAAGCCTGGTTGCAGGATAAGGCAGCTTTAGGATACTAGTGGTATAGGTAACATAAGGAAAGAGAGCTTTTGAGGGGAAAGGCTAGGGACAAACAGGGGTTAAGAATGGTTTGGTAATGAGTGAATTGGGGGTGTTTATGGCTTGGCACATAGAGTATTTCATTGTTGAGCATAGGTGAGTTTTCAGGAACTAAGTCAAGGGGTGCTGGATTTCTGCTATCTAAAGTTGGGACATTAAAGTTTTGGAGATAGACTATTCCCTATGGTAATGGAATTGTTGCACATATAGAACTGGGTAGTGGGTGGGCTAAGACGATATGCTATGGTTAACAGGGTCTTGGGTGTAAGACTTGCTACTAGTTGTTTGACTGGGTGCCATCTTGAGTTCAAGGGGTTATAGTTTGCGGTTTTGTTGTGGTTATAGGCTGTCAATACATTTAGGTTGAGCCATGATTTCAGCTTTGAAAGCAGCGGGCAAAAAGGGTATGTGTTCTCTTGGTGTGGATGTTCCAGTGTTAGTGGGGTCAAGGTAATCCTGCTTTATTTAGTTTCATTAGGGTGTATTTCAGTGATGGCATGGCAAAGGGGTTTATGTCAGGATTCTAAGGTGCTTTACAGATGCTGGGTACACCAAATGATGTTTGGCTTGACCCTTCCCTTTATGGGAAGTGGGTTGAATAATTTTGGGTAGAAGCGAGGGGGAACAGCCTGGTCAGGCTGGTTGGCAGAGAAGAGGGATAGGCTTGCCCTCTTCTATTCCCCTTCTGATGTCTGGATGTTCATTTCAAGGATCTGGGGAAAGGAAATGAGTAGTTGGAGGAAGCTTGCTGAATAGATAAGCAAGCTGAGGTAAGGATGGTGCTTATTTGGTGGAAGGTAATTCAATGGATGGTGTATGAAGTGATTTGGGACGCTGCTTCATAAGTAAAGTAAGCAAGCAGAGGTATGAACCCTGCTTGTTAGGCAGGGTGAGTAGGTACGCTGCCCTGATTAACATTACAATGAATGGTGTATGAAGTGAGATGGGACGCTGCTTCATAAGTAAAGTAAGTGAGTAAAAGTATGGATGCTGCTTACTGGGACAGGGTGAGTAGTACGCTGCCTTGATTAGCATTACAAGGATGTTATGCCTTATTTAGAATAAATTATGTCATGTATAGCTGTAATTAATAAAGTTGGTGATCAAAGCTATGTTATGGAAATGTTATAAAGGTTGTCAAATGTCATTTGGTGTGATGTGTGTTATTGAAGGGGACAGGGACAAATGAAGTTTGGCAACAAACTAAGTTGTCCCAGGACATCTTCATGGGGGGGAGTTAGGTTAATATTAAGGGGAGTTAAGTGGCTTGGGGAGGTGAAAGGGTTAAGTGGAGTCAGGGATGGTTGGAAGGAAATGAGATAATGATGGGGAGGGGCTTAAGAGGTTTAGTCTAGTGTAGTTGGGTTAAGCAATCACATTCTGGCGTGAACTTCCTACCCACCCACCTTCCCTCCCTCTTTTCATTGCTGGGCTGTAGGGTTATTTTATCAGTGGGGGTAAGCAGAGAAGAGGGATTGGCTTGCCCTTTTCTCTTCCCCTTTGATGTCTGGATGTTCATTTCAAGGATCTGGGGAAAAAAAAGAGTAGTTGGAGGAAGCTTGCTAAATAAATAAGCAAGCTGAGGTAAGGATGGTGCTTATTTGGTGGAAGGTAATTCAATGTATGGTGTATGAAGTGAGTTGGGATGCTGCTTCATAAGTAAAGTACTGAGCAGAGGTATGGACCCTGCTTGTTGGGCAGGGTGAGTAGGTATGCTGCCCTGATTAACATTACAATGAATGGTGTAAGAAGTGAGATGGGACACTGCTTCATAAGTAAAGTGAGTAGAGGTATGGACGCTGCTTACTGGGGCAGGATGAGTAGGTACGCTGCCCTGTTTAACATTACAAGGATTGCTGTATTTAGTATCTGCTGTATTTAGAATCAATTATATCATGAATAGTTGTAATTAATAAAGTTGGTGATCAAAGCTATGTTATGGAAATCTAATAAAGGTTGTCAAATGTCATTTGGTGTGATGTGTGTTATTGAAGGGGACCGGGAATCAATAGTTCCAGAATTTAATTGCAAGTTTTAAACAAGACTATTTGGGCAACAGGCAGATTTGACTGCAATTCTAAAGGTGGTGTTTATTTAGCCATCTATTGCACATGTTTGTCATATTATGTCAGCAAAACTATCAGAAATTATCTAAAAGAATATATGAATATACTATGGCCATTAAAAAGAAAGATTTATTCTTTGGCTGAACTTTCTTTATATTGCTCAAATTTTAAAAATGCCTTGTTTTTTTGTTTTGGATGCAGTTAAGTTTTGACAGTTTTCAGGTGATTTTAACATGCTGCTTGATTGCCAAGGAGCACAATGGGAGATCACATTACAAGTTGACAAAAAAAAAAAAAAACAGGCTTGAATGAATTTATTAACATTAAATGCTTTTTATTAACATAGAGACTTGAATAGTGCCAAGTGTTGTGTTTTATCGTTGTTTTTTGTGGAAGCATGTTTTGTATTTTTAATACACTGTTGCTTTTAGAATTCTTAACAATTAATTTCTTCATTGTTTCTATCGACTCAGGTAGTCATGTGATTTTGGCAGCTGAGTTTTACAAGTGGAAATGAAGTTACGTGTTTTATTCTGAAAAAGTTCTTAGCACAATAAAAAGAATGAAAGTACTCAAATATCATTTGTGTCAGTCTCACTCTTGCTGGCTGCTTGAGTAGAACTTTACTGTTTTTGGTTTGAAGTGTATTATTGCTCTGTGCCATGGTTGTTTGAGTTCTGATGTTCAGAGATATGATGTTTATGTTGTGAGGGTCTATATTTCAGTTAGATCTTGTGTCATGGAACATAATTTGCATACTTCCTAATGACAGACCATGCCATTCTCTGAATGCATTTTGCATTGCTGCATATCCTTTCTATGATGTGCCTTGCTAACTTGAAACAGATTTTTATACTGTACCCCAGAAAAGCTGGGCACTATTATTGACCAGCTTGAAACACTACAATCACTTCTGCTCACTTCAGTTATGGTGTGTGCTACATCTTATCAAGACGAATTATGAATGCTGTTTCGGTTTATTGTACAATATTTTAATAAATGTAATGAGATGACATTTATAGGACAAAATATGACATTTATAGGATACATTTTACCTCTATTATGTTTCTAAAAGCTATTGTTATAACTTGTTTTGTGTTACAGACTGTCTACATTTACTAGCTATTTTTTAAAGGATTTTGTCATATAGTGCCTTGGGAAAAATCAAAAATGTTCAATGTTGTTCATTACTGTCTAGCCATTCCATAACAAATCATTTTCTATTGTTGATTTATTGCTCTTTTTTGAGAAAGTAGTTTATTATTTCTGCAAATAAAGTAATGCAAATATTTTATTTTGATGGAGACTTCTTTCTAGTGGTGAAGTGTCATTTCTCATAGAACACAAGGGAGTTATTCATGCTGTCTAATTAGCGTGCAGTTCCTCTATTCGTACAAGGAACAAGAAGGGTATTTTACACATGATGTCAGAAATATACTGTCTACAGCTCTAAAAATGATATTTATTACATGAAGTCATTTGAATAATGCCTTTTTATAGAAAGAATCATTCTGTTTCAGAAGTCAAATGATTGTGTTGTTAATAAGCCTAGTGCTGCTCCCATAATTGGCTCGAAATCACCAAACCCAGATTTGCTTCCGATGAGATTCCAAATAACATCCTTTGCCTAGTTTTTTGGTCTGAATAAAACTAGATATTATGTGATAGAAATTCAGAGCACTTCTGTAACACATTTAACAGGTTTTTGTTTTGAATAGATGTACATAACGTAAACAATATATTTCTGTAGTTTTGTTTGCATAAATCTAATGCTTTTGTTGAACTGCTTCATGTAGTGAAGGGTACAGAGTCTTGATTCTCTTCATCTCCATCTGCCTACTCTATGATTCTGAGTAAGTCACTTAACTAGACAGCAGTATCTGGTCATATCAGAAATGGCTGCTTATTGGTTAACACATAGATGAAATACAACACGTAAATCTACATGTGGTTTGACATGAAATCTACTGCATTCTGAATATGTTCTGACATTTCAGTCTAGAATTTCAAACATTTCAAATTATTGCTAATATGTTTGCTATTCTGACCTTCCTGAATTAGTTGAGTTGGAGGTTGCTGAGTAGAATAAAAGCACTAAACCACGAGCATTAAGTCACTAGCTTTGTCTGCTTGAGTTTTCTTCCTTGAAATGACCTGTGTTGTTTAATTTTATACTGCAAAATACACCTACCTGTATAGCACCTACATTAACAGACAATATGCAAAAAACACACTGAGCCAGATTCATGAATGGTTACACATTGTCCTGCTATCATGTGTGCATCACACTGCAATGTGAATGCAATAACATTCATTAAAAGAGCTACAAAAGAAAGGTAAACAGCAGAGTGTGATTATGAAACATGACTACCCAATTACATGGCAATTAAGCAAGGTAAGATGACAGGGACATTCAGGAAGCTATAAAGTTGTTGTTGTTGAGTCTTTCGGCTTTTCCCGGTTAGGGGTCGCCACAGCGGAACTCCAGTCCGCTAATGATTGGTAGTTGATTTTTCCGTGCCGAGTTACCAGCCCTGACGCACAACCTTCAACTAAGGTACGCCCATTCATGCATGTCTCCACGCAGAAGACGCTCTAGCTGAGAATCGAACCGGACAGCATCTTACTGTGAGGCAACAATTCTACCGCAGCACCCCCAACCGCGAGTATTCAGGAATATATAAAGTAATTGTGTAAACTTCATGTAGCTCATTGCCATGAACTCTGAAACTGAATGGAATACAGGCACCATCATACTTGGAAAAAAGAGCAATGCTAGGGGCTGCTGCTGCTCTTTTGCATGTGTGTGCAACAGGTTCAAATCTATGCAACAGATAGACCTTGGTCAAGGAGAAGAAGGGCATTCAGACCCCATTTAACATATAAAGACTGCGTGATATTGAAATATTAGAGTGATACAGGGTTGATAGCAAAACATTATAGGAACTCTGCAACCTTTGACACCCCCAACTCAGACCCAGGGGAAATCAAGGAGAAACTATACCAGTGGAAACAAAATATATTTAGCATTAAGGACATTAGCTACTGGTACATTCCATAGAGACACTGGGGATACACTAGGGGTACCACAGGTCTCAGACTCAAGAGTATTGCACCAGTGTCTTAATGCTATGCTAGAACATGTAAGTGAGTGCATTTATTTTCCCCTCACCCCAGAGAAAGAGCAAGAACAATACAGGAATTTCATGCTGCAGCATATTTCCTTGAAGTTTTGGGGGCCATAGATTGTATTCACATAGAAATAAATGCCTGACCTGGTGACCAGGGAAGTACATACACCAAAAGGAAGGTGCTCTACTCAGTCAAATGACAAGTTGTCTGTAATGCCTGAGGGATCATTCTCTATTTGTGTGCTGGCAACCCTGGCAGTTACTATGACTCACATATATGGCACACCTCTCAGCTTCACACAAAGTTTGCTAGGGGTGCACAAAGCAATCTACTAGGTGATGCAGGTTATGCACTGCCACTATGGCTCATGACACCATTCAGAAATGCACACAAACCCACTGAGGAAGGATACAATGATGCCCACCGTCAGACTAAAAACATCATAGATCATGTGTTTGGCTCACTGACATCACAGTTCCACTGTCTAGACACATCAGGTGGCGCCCTGCAGTATGACCCAGACACTTGCACAAAAATTCTCACAGTCCTTGCCATGTTGGACAATGTCATCTTGAGGAAACAGCTGCAAAAGGGACAGTGTGGGCCAGGACCACACATTTCTGGACCACATGAAGGGCCAGCAACTCCAGCGCATTCAAATGAGGATTCTGAGGGAGAATCTCCAGCTGCAGAGGGAGTCGGCAGACGTAGGCAGGCACAATATACCCTTGCCCTGGCTGAGGTGTAAAAGATAGCACATAGCCTCATCACCTAAGAGGCAAAGGATAGCAAACACACACACACCAGCTAAGGAATATACATAACAACCTAAGCACAAACAAATTGTAAAACTGATGCCAGCCAATATCCCCAAACGTTTTGTAATGGTTGTGTACTAACAATACTAGACAGAAACAGCCCCAAAGGAGATGACATGTACCTGCTGAGTCAATCAGTTAATGTTAAGGTTGTATATGGGCAAATATGTAAGAAGATAAAAGTAACATGTACACCTGCATATTTAGTGTTTTTTTGTGGAACAGCAATTTTTTTCCCTGGGGAAAAAAAATTGCTGTTCCGTGTCTTCGGGATTTCAAGCTTTCACTTTTAAAGGGTCGATAAATCAGCTATCGCTATTTTAAGCGTTCGCTGATTTAATATAGACCCTTGAAGTAGTGTCACTAGTGGAGCAAGGTATGACACAGCCACGCTGGCTAACACCAGAAGATGTTACAGCTTAACAGACATGTGGATGCCAACCCTCCCCAGCAGATGTTCTATCACAGAGATTGTCAAATCCAGTGAGTCACTCATCCTCTCCAATGAGTCATCCACATGGTTTAGGCAGTCATGCATGCCAGAGTGCAGCACATTTAGGACTCACACTATCTATTCTGAGGCCCTTGTGGAATATGCCTGTGCCTTCATGGTGGTCCTATACATACATCTGATGGCACATAATTGCACACCAGCATCAGGAGGAGGATAAACAGTAGGCCTCCACTGCGCACCTTTTGCAACCCTTCTGTGTAGTGCTATGCCCTCACGATGGCTATGGGCAGACTCAACCAGCTAGTAATCACACTACCCCAAACAACTGTGTCATCCTCAGCCTGTCCTATATCCGAGGGATCAGTACAACTGGTATGCATAGGCATACAGACTGTGTCCAAAATAAGGCCAGGGGATGTGTAAACCACAACCTCAGTGTCAAAGTGAACCTCTACACCTCCAGACTGTGCCTTTATATCATCACCACCATCAACAGAGGCTAAGGATACTCTGGTATCAGTTGGTATGAGTTCTATACTGCAACTGTCAGGCTGACCAGTGATAATAAGCAACAAACATAAGAATGAGAGAAACAGGGAATAGACATGATCCAAACTGTGTTCTAAACACTAATGTTAGATAAATTCAGATTAAAAATAAATGCAGTAATTGCTCTATCCTCAGACTTACATCTAACTAATGGATATTACTAATCAAAGAAAGCATGTGCTTACCATGTGTGGGTGGTCTTTCAGATGGTAGTTCTGATGTCCCTGGCAAAAGAGGAAGGCAGAGGAATGAAAGCTAATAAGCATCACAATGAAAATGATACAAGAAGAAGAGAATAATGCTGTGCCTGTCTTCCCCTTAAGAAATATCTCAGAATCAATAAGACTGACCAATTCCCCCAACACAATCTCTGTTGGACTGTCTGTCTTCTAAGCCACACGTCTCAGTTTATCCAGATATATCAGAAGTATGCAAGTATTACCACATAAAGATGTCTAGAATGGCAGTAAGGACATGTAGCATACCTAGAAGTTGCTCTTGGGACACACATGACCTGTATCCAACATCAGCATCAATATTAAGGAGGCTGTGTGAACCCTCTGCTGAGCTACTGGGTTCCCTGACAATGGATATATACTGCTAAGTTTCAGAGAGTGGTGGTTCAGTAGCAGGACCCTCCCCTGTAGACATCTGTTTATGTGCTACTGCAGCTACCTTCTTGTGAGCTGCTGTAATCATATCAGTGGCATGGTGTCGCACCTGATTATAGTTTCTGGCATGGTCACCCACTGTGTTTATGTCAGTGATCACCTGCTACCATATGCTTTTTCTGGCAGACATATCACCTCTGCCTCTGTCAAGCAGGAAGGATCCATGGTGGTGTAAGGCTTCAATGATGACTGTGTACTCTGTATCAGTGAATGGTGGCTTGTTTGGAATAGATGGTCTGGGTGTCATAATCCTGTATAACATGAAACAGATAAAAGGAAAACTGCATTTGTATACATAGAGAAATTATTATCCTAAAATATAATCTATCTGTTCATTTTCAACACAAAACAATTGATCACACAATGTTCATTTAGGACTACACACAAGTAAAGAGAGCACCTACACCAAAGAAAAAAAATGTAACAAATTACCATTATATTCATTCTGTTAGCATTTCAGTAATAAGGACAGTAGTTGGGTAACTGACAACTGGATGTCAGTATTATCAATAAATAGGCAAAAATTCAAAGTAGACATGCCAAGCAGATTTCATTGGTCCACTCTCTGTTGTGGAGGTCACCACAGAACATCTGAGAAACCTACCACCTCTGTTAGCTACACCTGCACAATACCTTGAAGTTGATAATGAACACAATTTGTCTGCTGCAATTGATGCAATTCCAAGAGCAAATGGTAACACAATAGTGTGATGCAATCATACCATTCATGAACAAACTTTCAAAGCAGTGCAAGAACTGAAATACCTGCATTATGGCAACAGTGAACGAGAGAAAGCATACTAATAAAAAGATTTCTATTGCACATTTAAATGCATTCCAAATATGAAAATGTAAACAGTTTATGATGAGGACAAATATACCTTATAAGAAAATGCAATAATTTGTAGAAAATTCTCCACTAAGTAAATACCAATAATGGTCTGTCTGTATCAAATCAGCCTCCCCTCCTTCCACTTCCCTAGCTACACCCTTACATTTATGAAGAGTAAGTTCAGCCCTCTGAGCACCATGAAGATGCAAATGAGGTTTTAAATCATTAGCATTCATGAATACAAAAAAAAATCAGTTGGTGTATAGGAGGTAAACACCATGTAGGTAGTTACACAATTGCTTGGACATGCACTAAACTAACTCCTTATATAGTCAATAGTAAAAGACAACAAACTCATGTGACTGATTAAAGGTGCTCATTTAATCCAGGTGCAAACAAACTCCCCCAGTTTAATGATCCATTTTTTTCTCTTTTTTATTCAACATCTCATGCCAGACTGTCTTGTTGGATCTAATGCCCAAAATTTGATCAATAATTGTAAAATTGAAAATAGCATCTTTATGTACTATAGTGTGTTTATAGAGGGCATTAGTAATTTTTTGGTGTTTTATACCACAAAAGTGTTCAGAAATCCTATATTTAACTGTCCACAATGTTTGCCCAATGTAGAAGGCTGAACAATTACAGGTAGCTAAGTAAATCACCCAATCTGTTTGGCAATAAGCAAGAAAATAAATGTTATAAACCTGGCTAGTGTTTTTACTACTAAAGCATATGGTCTTTAGTAGTAAAAACACTAGCCAGGTTTATAACATTTCTTGCTATTTTCAATTTTACAATTATTTATTATTTATTATTATTATTATTTATTGCCACAGTTTGCTGGTCTATTTTTTGCTTTGGATTATGTTTGGTTTGGGACCTTGCAGTTGCCGTACATGCAGAGATTTTCTCATACTAGCAACCTTAACAACACTTATATTATTTTAATAATAGCAAACTCTCCATCCTGTGCTCAAAAATCTTCTGCAATGCTAATTAACTATATTAAAACATAGATGCAAAGAAATGCCCATGAGATTGCATTTCTGTCAGTTAAGCCAAGAGAAGGGGAAAATGCTCAAAAAATAAAGTGAAGAAATAGATGAAGTGTTGGCAACCTTACATTAATACATTAATATGGTGTGGGCTACTATTAGCTTAAATATGTTGTCAACATTGTATTCATCTAGATATGTTCAAGCAAATGAAAAAGGAACATTTTCTGATCTTTGTTTTGGTGGACCTGTAATTTGATGGTCTGCTAAATCAGATCTATATGGTAGTACATTTTCTGATTTCTATCTTAAGCCTATGTTGGTGGCAAGGGATAGAAACACCTGTGTGTGTGGGTTCTTATTGCACTGTATTGAGGGTTCAAATTCAGATAGTGTGCTGTCTGTGAGAAGTAATACATATTTCCTAAGCATATGATCAGTTTGCAAGAAACACAGAGTAAGGAAACCTCACAACCCGGCATTTTCATTATTATTCATTCATGTTTGCTACTATTGATTTTTTTTTCCTTTTGTTGGGTTCATCATTTGTGTTCATTTTGACAAAACCACTTTGGAATGGCAGCATTCATGGCAATGAACAAGAGTTCAGTGCCCAAAATACAAACTAAGAAATGAAATTTGGAATGCCATAATTAGCACATTTTAGAGTGTCAGATGTACATGTTAATAAAGTAATCTAAACAGCAATAAGAAAAGACATTCTACATCTCATCTAAGCATCATTGTAGCACATGGTATAAATGCAAGGAGTTTAAAGAAGCAGGACAGATGATGCAGGATCTGAATCCAGCTTGCAAATATTTTTATTTTTAATTGGATATGAAATAACTAAAAAAGAATACTATGCTGTACATGAAATGGATATACTAAAGTATGTTATACATGTTCCATATCTTACCTGTAGTTCATGTGAGTTGAGGTTGCAAAGGTATGGCTGTTGGCTAATCACCTGTTGTCCTCATTAATAATAATATTAGCAAGTGATGGAAAGCTATGTATGGGACAAAATATTTGGGGGAGGGGCAGGTGCCCTTTTTTATTAAGGAGACAGTGGAATGTTAAGGAAGGGACATAGGCAAGTCTGGGGCAGGCAAGTTATAAAGGTGAGGAAGCATTTGCAGACAGATAAGACATACAAGACAAGGGACAGGGTCAGTGAAAGACACAAGAGGGAGCTGAACACCTTGGATGTGGTGCCGACAGGAGATCATGGATCTATGGCCGTCATGTTTGGTGACAGTGAGAATTGTGTCCTCACCCACTGGACTGTCATAACTGTCACCTCACTGTGCTGATGACCACAGTGCCTGATGTCTGTGTGTCCTGGTATTATTCAGGCCGACGATGGAGCGCAGTGTCTCCACTCGGCATAAGCATGCACCAGTTATTTGGCACATAATCACATGCACCAGACCTGGCAGTTCAGCTCGGGTGACAAAATCATCCCCTCTACCTCTTCTCCCAGAGGGAACTAAGGCCTATCCTCTGGGGCAGAACTACCTGAGGGTCCAGGTTGGATAGGGGTAGCAGGAGGGGTGCTGCCAGGCTGCAGGCCAGAAGTACCGGACCTTGGTGACATAGCCAGTGGAGGGAGTGTAGGCAGACCATGTGGAATCAGCTGCCATGACAAACATAACAAAATAAAATATAACACAAAATAATGGACATAACATTAAATAAAATGTAAGTATATAATAATAAAGCAATACAAAAATAATAAATAATAGAATTACAAACAATGAAAAATAATATGAAATGAAAAGGTATTTAACAGTGAAACAAGAGAAAATTATACATAATAAACAAACCATAGGTAATGAAAGAATTACAATAATGAAAGCTATAATTATATACATCATATAATAACAATAAAAATAATAATAACAAATATGAATAACATAAAACAGAGAGAAGGGGTGGGCTGAGAGAAACAATATAACATTAGTAACAGCACAGATGATATACAAAAATATCTAAAAATAATTCATAATGTTCTGATACATTTTATGCACAATAATACAAAATGCTAATAATTAACTTTACTACTTTGAATACAATCCTGTTGCTAACACAGACACACTACATGGCAGACCATATTGCATCCAACAATCATTCCTGGGGGCATATATTGCAGATATGCATGTTCCATGAACACTGACTACATTTGACAGTGGGCCATATAAGCCACAGCTATAGACATCTGCAATTGTAATGCTATCAATATCAGTTGTAACAGTACTGCACTTTTATTGAGGATATCCTAAAAGAGTATTCTAAATAGCTTTTTTTTAATATGGGGAGTGCGGTATTTGAACCCACAAGCAATGTTTATTGTAATATTGTACCTTCCCTTTGTAATACAGCACAATGCAAGCACTCTTTTCTTTTTACACTTTATAGATACAGGTTCAATGTTATAATGATAACCTGTAGCATGGGTATGCCGTCTGTGGTATATAGGTCATACTTTACACTGCAGTATTTATGTCAACTTAAATGAATACTATATACTTTCGATGTATGGTTTCTACATTACCACCCCTGTCTGCTCTGTAATACTGGACTGTTGTTCTAAGTAACATACTAATATATGCATGCTTTTGCTTTACAATGGAAAAATGCATACTCAGTTTGATGCAAGAATAAACTGTATTTACTCCTCTATTACTGTAATAACAGTACTGTTTGGAAGCATACATACCACTTGTGTCAGTCATCCTTCTTATTCTTTCATCATAGGTCTGCAAACTCAGTGCCCTGGCAGCATCAGCAGTGGGAAAGCAGAACACAACAGAATACCATTAGGAACACCAGTAATGAACATATGGAGCTGCTGCCTCCTACAAGTAGTGCCTGTAAGTTATACTTGCACATCTGCAGGGTGCAATTTTTTCTACATTCCTCAATCCAATGGTCAAGGTTATCCGTCTTCCTCATTCTGAGGTCTTGATAGTGATTTCTACACTGTTCACCAGTACCTGGGATACCAGTAACACTGGACAGATTCCGGGCCAAATTATTCCATGCATCTGATTTGTAATCTGGTCCATCATAGTGCTCCTGCAACATCCGGGGACCATAGTCATTCACTTGGAGTCCAACAAACACTTTGGACTCCTGCACACCCCACCTTTGAGACCTTAATCTCAGAACCTGTCCATGAACACCAGACATGTCCAATGCAGATGAACACCAATATATAATGACTTTTCCTGCCAATTGCAGTTATAACAGATACTGATTATGCACACTATTGGACTTTGCAATATTTGAAAATGGTGCATACTGCTTAGCATCATGCAAACACACTTCCCATGTTTGAGCAATGGGAAGCAATAAGATGAATTTCATTAGCACAGTCATTATCATATCATTACACAACTGACAATATTAATGTGTCATGCATTATGTAAATACTTAATATGGGAAATACTAGGCAACTGCTATAACTCAGAGTGACAATAATATGAGGTAGGACACCAGTGAAAAAAATAGAGATGTCAGCTGTAGTAGAACCATGGACCTTATACAAGATACTCCTACATTTACAGCTGCAGGATTAAAAAATACATGTGTGTATTTAATTACATTGCAATGCAATGCAAGGACACATTAGTAAAATACAAGTTGCAATCCTTGTATCAGAACCCAAGGTTACGTGAACTTCAGGCCAACACTTAGCATCCATAGCCACAAGAGAAGTCACTTGAAGGTCTACTCCATTACTATTTATCCTGAGGATCTCACTGTTACACACAGCTCAACAGAGCTTAGCAAGTTTGCACTATGCAGGCTGACATTAAGTGAATGCATGCCAGGTCTATTTTTATATGTCTAGTTCCCATCTGGTACCTGGGTGGTCCACTTCAACAGTTTGTGCACTGCTGCTGTGCCCATAAACCCACTACTCATAGCTGATGCCATATGTGCTACACATAACAGGGAAACTCCTAACTGTTCTATAATCCAATTCACCATTCCATGCACATGTGAAACACAGAATGGATGCCTTATCCCTGTGTTTCACACATACACCTTAATCGAAAACATCAATAGACATCCAGCACCATACCTCTTAACCTCTTTGAGCAAGGAATCTAGACAAAGGCACAATTAATGAAGGGACAAAGGCCTATATACAGGGATACTCTTTAAATATTATCAGTGATTTGACAGACTACCACAAAAGCATGAGGCACAGTCCAGATATATATGTGTCCAAAATCTGGACATTCAGTGCAAATTTGTATAGCTGAGAGTGACTGTCAGCACACCATCAAATTGAAAATAATTTACAGTGGTCAGAAAATATTGCAAGTTACATGTACATTTCATGACATTTTTCACTTTTACAAAATTAATAATGTACAGTGGTCAGAAAAATATACAGCCATATTTTACATGTCTGTGGGACTAATATGATATGTGGCTGCCAACTAAGGAAAGACAAGTTTGGTGACACAAACAAGCATTCACTGTTCTTTTGGGGGTGGTGGAGCAAAGATGTGTGTCTGCCATGGCACTAACAAGTCTGTGTTGGTCTGGTTACTCTACATGTCTAGCATACTGCCTGCTGTATGATTTACTTATGGTTAAAAACTGCTATCTCTAATGCATCCCTAGTACAGATGCATAATGATGTTGGAGGATGGTTTTGATCTCCTAGGTGTTGAGACAGTGTGCTATGGCTTGCCTCATAGGAAATTCAAGAACTTACTAAGCATGGCTATGTATGCCTACAAGCATGCCTGCTGCTGGTTTCTCCTCTGAGTCATCACTGGCCTGTAGATGTGATGATCTTGGCATTGCTGGGAGCATGTGTTCCCCTTCCCCTTAATGATCCTGCTCCAGCTGTTTCTACTATATTAAGTTAGGTAGCATAGTACATACTATGAGCATTGAAGGACATAGTGGATTGTAATGCTGCCCTTGGCCAGAGGTATGTACATGCACAATGACCTTACTGGTTGGACTGTGTGTCTCATTATGGTATTTTACTGTGTGTGTGTGTGTGTGTGTGTGTGTGTGTGTGTGTGTGTGTGTGTGTGTGTGTGTGTGTGTGTGTGTATGATGGGTTTCCTCTACCATGAATCTAGTGCATAGCATGCAGCCACACCTAAGTGAGCGTTGGAGATATCCCCCATAGCACACATCTGGTGCAGTTGGGCATTTGGCACATATGGAAGTCATGCTAACTGCAAGGGTTGCCAGCACTCAAATAACACATAATTCCCATGACATTACATGTGATTTGACAGTTGTTCGAGTGATAGACATTATGGTTAATGTAGACCCTACCCTGTTCCCAGGTGTTGTTCTTATGTGTACATGACTGCGATGTATGGCACACATTACTTGAGAGTAGTCTGATATGTTACAGTTGTAGCATACTTGTAATCTTCTCCTCCGAACCTGTGTTAAAATATATGTTCCCTCTGCCATATTGTATATAGCATGCAGGAATGTTTGGACGATCCTGGATGCTGATGCCTATGAAACACCAATCATGCCCCCTGGTAGTCTGTTAAGGGTACCTGTGGCTAACATACAAATTTAAACACATATCTTATATTCCAATGGGATGGATTCCTCCATTTGGCTCTGTATCTGACTCATGGCTGCCAGTGGTCCCACAGTTCCTCTACTGTGTTGTTGGCCTGCAAATTCTTCACCCTCTCTGTCTATGGCTATTGGCTGCAGCAGCAGCATTAGCTTCAGCCTGTAACACACACACAACTGTATGTAAATTGTAGCTGCTACTAACAGTCTGTCAGTGCTTATGTTGTATCTGTAGTCCAGTATTTCTTCAATGCACAAATAAGAAAGGGAATGTTGTCTACATTGATGCCTTATATTTTGCTGAGTGACTTCACTGGATTGGTTGATCAGCATGTGATTCAGCTGTGCATGCTGCAATTAGTATCTATGAGGCACAGACTAGGTCAAATGCAATAAATCATTTTTGCACACTGTTATAAAAAGGCAAATATGTAGCTAGGCAAACCAATGTGGATGAGAGTTGTTTCATACTCAGTGAGACATTATTTTGGGAAAGCATATTATGACAGAGGAGTATTGTGCTCCATCAGGTATGTATACATTTTGTTGACTAAGTAATGCATATGTTGGAATATACATAGGAATGATGTGAAGTAAATCAGTAAGCATTTGTTTGAACTGTACTCATGACATGGCCTTATTTTCCAGCCATTTGAGAGGTACAGAGGATGTAGAGCAGACCAAATGTCCAATGCTGTGTGGCTTTTTCCTTTGAGAGCACTTTTCAATTTACACTGTTGTTTGGTTAGCACATTTGTCCCTTTGCCTGTTATAATATTTATTTGGGGGGGTGAGTCCCTGTTATGGCACAAACAAGGGTATGTCCATCATGCTACTCTGCTTGTTTTGTAGCCCCCATATTATTTGACAACCACTGTGAAAACCTTAAATTGTAATCGAGTGGTGAATACTGCCTTATCTGTACACAGTTTATCTCTACTTATGTTTACCTTATAAGTGTTAACATTAATTCTGTCTTTCAGTAAACATTATGCCCGCATGGCATAGGCCACCTTCTTAGAAGCAGGGAATGACCTCATCATTGAAGCTTTAAGGCAACATCATGCAATCCTTATGTCCAGAGATCAGGCCAATATGTCACAATATGTATCCCTTTGGGATGAATTGGTCCAAAATGTAAATGCTGCTGGTCATCAAATTCACAGTTCTGAGCAGGTGCAAAACAGAGCCACGGACATGATTCATGCTGCAAGGAGGCATGCTGGCGAAGTGGCACAGGATCATCAGGTCACTGGTGGTGGGCCTGCAGCAGAACAACCACTCACTGCCACCGAGGAATTCCTGGCAAATACAGCCACTCAGGAAAGCTCTCAGCAGTCCATCAGCCAGTATGTTCTGGACATGGGTGCCACTCTTGCATCTCAGGAGGAGCTTCCAGGTAGGCTTTATAAGATCATCAGTAGAATACTGCTGCATTCAGTTTGTAATAGTGTATATAATTTATATGTGTGTCAGGTTGCTTTTATGGTGGGAGTATTTAAGATAGCTGCAGTTTTCAGGTCATTTAGTGCTTGTTAGCCACATTCTTGTTAACATTGCAGTTACTGTAGATATATATTATTGAAAGTATTACCCCCTGTTATACTGTTAAATTTGTTGTTGTCATTACCTGTCCCATAATTCTTTCCGGGGCCATCAGGAATCCATAGAGCTAGGCCTCCTGCATCTGATAAGCAGAATACAGTTATGTCAGTAATGCAGAAATATTCAAACTTATCTGTTAAAGTGTCATCTCAGGCCTGCTGTACGGATTGCTGTACTGTCTGAATACTTGTCAACTGTACAGATATTTGCAGAATGTCTAGATGTGTGACTCATACCTCAGGCCCATGTTAAAGATCATAGTGATTGAGTTGCAAACTACTGACAGGTCATTATAGAGTGCAGACATAAAATAATGACAGATCTCACATTAAAAATGCATACCACTCATTAATGTCATGGTAAACCAATACCTGTGATTCTATCACCATTCTGTGTTTGTAAGAGCAATATGTCACAATGATACCTATTCTTGGGCCTTTGTCCGCATTCCTTGCCTAAGAGATTGAGAGGTATGAATGTCTGTAACAGTATGAATTGCTTAACATATATTGTAGCAAATCAGTGCAGGAATTAATGTATTCCTGTTTTCCTTCCTTTTATCACAGGTGAACATGGAAGTGGCTCTGTGTCCCCTACCCCACCTGATGTCAGTGTCTCATCAGACTCTGATGATGATGGTGGCCAAAGTGAAGCACAGCTGGAGGATGCCGAGCTGAATCTGACACAGAGGTTGACTTCCAGTGACCCCCCCCATTATCACCAGACACAGCTAGTATGCCTATGCATAGCCAGTCCACCAAGGCCATAGATATTGGACAGTTGGAGGCCAAGGACATTGACCAGGGAAGTGTGGCTACTTCTGCTGCTTCATTGACTGTTGAAACTGGCCATAACCAAACTGTTTCAGAGGTGCCAAAGAGGCGGATTGATATGGGTGCTCGGAGGAGGCCTGCTGTCCCTTCCTACTCTGTTGCAGGTGTCTCATCACGTGTCATTCGACATATGTTTTGGGTCATCATGGAGGCACAGGCAGATTCAGAAAGGAACTCCAGGAGAATGCTCATGGTTATAGATGCAGCACAGTCTGACATCCATGAATGCCTCCACTTGTTGTTGATTCCCTGAATCATTCGAATGACATGTTGGAACAGGATATGTCTGTGAGGGAGCACAGTGTATCTGTCATGGAGTGCACACTGTCTGTGTTGAAACATCTCCAGGGAGTGTATTGTCCACACCCAAGCATAGCAGGGCATGGAATTGTGGTCCTGGGTGCTCCCATGAAGGGAGCACATCCAGCAGACACTGGTCACCTTCATGTAGTAGCACAGCATCTGACCTTGGGCATGAATGTTCCAGTGCAACTCCTGGCAAAGCTAGTTCTTGTGTTCGAGGGTGGAGATGATGAACTGTCAGCTCTATCATGTGATGCCCACAGCTGTTTGATGTACAGACAAGTAGGCATAGCACTGAGCTTGGCTGTTTTCATCTGGATACGCACAGAACAGTGCCACATTGAGGGCACCTACAAACACACACGTAGCATTTACATGGTCCATCTTGCCTGCTTCACTTGCTTACATACACACACACACACACACACACACACACACACACACACACACACACACACACACACACACACACACACACACACTCACATACTCACAAACACACTCACCAGTCTTTTGTGTCACCCTTGGCCTCCTGCCACCCCCCACATACTACACCCTGTGCGAGTGATGATTAATATGCCACATCCCTGTTGTCCATCTTTTGGATTCACGGATACTAAGGCTATGTGTCTGATGTGCAGGGTGACTATCTATAGTAATATGACTTTATTACCTCCATTTGCACTGTTGTACATAGTCAGTTAGACAGTTGCTAGTGTAATAATTTGTTTACTTTATAGTGGATAATTTGTAAGGGCTGTGAATTCTGACAATTAAATGTGTCTCATTAATACATATAATTTGTCTTGAAGGTTTGCTTAGTACAAATGTATGGGTGCACAGCCAAAGTCGACCTATCAGATTCAATTCTCAGGATTGTATGTCAGCACTGAAGACAAATTTCATCAGAACAATAATACAGTATAATGCTGCTGTTTGCATGTACATTGTCATAGGTTCTGAGGTTCATAGGATGTGACTAGGGTATTGACCTGATGGTGTTTAGAAGCATAGCCATTATATCACAATATAATATTAGTCAGATATAATGCATGGCCAAGTTTTATCTAGCAAGGACCACCTATGTCCAGGAGTGAAGCAGCAGTGATCCTTGGCAGATGTTTTCACAAGTCATCCAGTATGTCCTTCAACAGGGTAATGTCGGTGCTCTGCTTGACATGGATTTGAAGCTTACTTCAGATGAGAGACAACCTTTGACAGATGTATCTGTCTCTCCAGCATGTCCTATGTATCTCAAAGTGTACATTGCGGTCCCTGGAACAGTTAACTGGAATCTAACATTACTTATGCATGTATAGCATTTTCATCCCATTTTGGCCACATATAGCTCTCTAAGGCATACATAATCTGCCTCAAAACTATCTATATGATACTGCACACAGAGAAAGATGTCATTCTACCCACACAAAACACACGCTGGAGACCCTCTGATGTTTTATTACCAGACATGTCTGAGATCTGTCAAGTTGGTGTATGTGTCCAATAAAATACATTTCCAAGGGTGGTTGATATTCCTTCATACAGCCAATTAGGCATGCATATAGGGGATTACTGCCATATCTGGCTATTGATATAATGGAATTGCTACTCAGATGTACAATGTAGAATGTGTAGCTCCCCACAATAGACCAAGGTTGCAGCTGACATATGTTCCAAGGTCTATCAATACAGAAGTGTGGAATAGTGTACTGATGGTTATTTTATAAGAAGCTGGAACATTTATTACTACCAACAGGGTATGCTGATGTATTTATCTGCAGTTCATGTAACACCCAAGCATTTGTTAGCAGTTATTAGTACCACAGAACCTCTGTTATACTCAGGACTTCTGAGACATATATGTCAGACATGAGGAGCCAAAGCACTGACACTTTTGTTACCACACAGGTAACATGGCTACTGCCTGAGGTAAATTTTTGTACTGTGATTGAATGTAGTTGGTCTGTGATCCAAATAGAAAACCAACTGATAACCCAGAATGTTATATTCATCTTGGTTAGTGTACCACTGGCAACAAATGTTGGATTGTGTTGATGGTTTTCACCAAGTTATAATAGGATGTGTGCACATTTTTTACCCTGTGTATGTCTCTGGTCACAGTCATGACTCTCACCAGCTTCTACAGCCAAAAGATACCCTTGAGAGTACCTAACTGGAACACATCTAGTGTTTGGAGGTCACCTATTCCCTTGTGTTTGAGATACAAGCAAACTGTATCCATTGTCTTACAGAAGAGGTTGCATAAATTCATGGTTCTTAATTACATTTATACTTTGCCAGTCATCTCTTGTGTGGTTGGAAAATGGTGACTGCATTCCATTCAATGTGGACAACAGCAATATTAGGATTGTGGTTGAATATGGTGCCTAGGGGAGTAGCTCACTGTTGGGGCACATGAAGAAAACAGGCTAGAATTCCATCTGGTGTCATGGAGACTGTACTCCTTGTCTTGGAGAGGGCAGTTATTACTTCCTCATTGTAGATACCACAGCTCAGAGATGATGTGTTACACATGGTTGGTACTAGGTGTAGTGGTGGAAGTGGGCAATCTTTTCAGCCAAACTTGTCTGCTAGCAGGTTTGGAAGTTACACTGGGTCAGTGTGTACACTAACATACACAATTTGATTCAACTACAACTGAGTTATAGCAACTTGCAGATGTACATGAATAAAACCCTCAAGCTATCTACGGATATGTTGTTGTGTAAAGGCTTAGCATGGTTGTTCTGCATAGGTTCTTGAAGGTGTCTTATTTGCATGTTTATGCAGAGGAGAGTTGCCTTCCACACCTGGTTTCTCAGTGTTGTATTTTTAAACAGCAGCTTTTTTTTCACTTACTGTATAATGTAGTTATGACAGACATGCACTGCTTTGGTTTGTACTTTCTGGAGGATCTTTGTGTAAGCCTATCAGGCATGCCTATGTGTATACATTTGTGTGGATGTGTACACAAGGCATCAGGGAGTAATGTACTATAGCTGTCAATGATAGTGGAAACAGCAGCAGCTGATGGTATTTGAAAGCAAGTATATTGACATTTCTGCAGGTATGACGGCAAACTGTTACAGCTTCTGCACACAATCCAGATCAGGCAATTTCAAGACACACTGTTAAAGTCCAAACTGAGTCCATACACAGTAACTGTCCATTACATAGTCCTAATGTATACCCATGTCACAAGTGTACAAATGGGATTTCTGCTGATAGAGATGTCATCTTGTTCTACCTATTCATTTGGATAGTACCATTTAGACTTGCCACAGCAGATATTCTGCTTCCATTTCTAACTGTCCTATGCATATTGATCTGTCATACCAAAAAACTGCATGTCCTCTCTCATCACATCCATACACCATATCTTAGATCTTCCTATTTTCCTCTTACCTGACAGCTACATCTTTAGCATCCTTCCCCAAATATACCCAGCATCACTCCTCAGCACATGTCCAAACCAACATAATCCCACCACTCTGTCCTCATCTCCAAACTGTACAACCTGAGCTGCGATTGTAATATATGTTTAATGCTCCTGTCCATTCTCAGCCCACATAATGCAAACCATAATATCTGGTACTCTGCCAACACCTGTTATGACTCCTGCCTTATTGTCTGTGGCACCATCTGCAACCCATATGACATAGCTGGTTTCCGTACCATCTTGCAGACTCTCTATGTCTGTGTTTCTGTCACCCATCTGTCAAACAACACTCCTGACACTCTTCTCCACACACTCCACCATGCATGCTCTGTCTTCTACACCTGTCTTCCAGACTCACCATTACTCTGAACTGTTGGTACAGAGTATTTAACATCATATGCCTTCACTAACTGTAATCCCTGCATTCTAACCATTCCTGTATCATCCCTCTCAGTCACACACATATACTCTCTCTTCGTCCTGCTGACTTCCATTCCTCTTCTCTGTAAATCATCTCTTCACCTTACCAGGATCTCATATACCTGTGCCCTTCTCTTAGGACAGACCACAATATCATCTACAATAACCATAGACTACGTGGACTCCTATGTGATCTAATGTGTCAACCTGCACATCAACATTGCAAATGGATGTAATGATCTTTGTACATAGAATAACTGTAGTTTCACTGTTGTCTCTCTTATATGGGATGAGGTGACATCTACACATCTTTCAAGCTAGTGTGTGACCATGCCCTGTTGTGACATATAAATATCCAATAACCTGATATAGCTGATAACATCAGCAGTGTCTGTGGAACACAAAAGAACAGTGTCCCTTTGGCTGCTGTAAAATTCTCTGTATAACATCCACCAGTAGTTCACACATATACAAACACAGTTGATTGCATCAAGAATATAACTCCAAACTATGCAAGTTTATGAACTAGATATCAAAGTTTTTAACCCACATGCCACAGCACATGTCTGAGTCTAGTAGGACTGCAGGTGATCTTACAGTCGATGACATCAGCAGGCCACACAGGGGACAAGAGGTTGGAGATCTGCTATGACTGGATGTTTGTGCAAGCACCAAAACAGTGCAAAACCACATCATTTGTAAACTCAGTGTGGGATATACACTTCCACTTCTATTTACACACACAATTGACTCCAGTGAGATTAGAACCCCTACCCATCTAAGCTTATGAACTACAGATCAGAGTACTTAATGCATGTGCCACAGCACAAGTCTAATCTTAATAGGACTGCAGGCGATCTTATGGTAAATGATATCAGTAGACCACGTGACGGACAAGAGTTTGGAGGCCTGCTTCAAATGGAAGTTTGTGCAAGCACCAAAACAGTGCAAAATCACTCCATTTGTGAACTCAGTGTGGGATATACACTTCCACTTCTGTCTATGCGCACACAGTTGACTGTTGTGAGATTAGAATCTCTACCTATCTAGGCTTACAGGCTATAGATTAGAGTACTTAACTCATGCACCACAGCACAAGTCTGAGCTTAATATGACTGCAGGGAATCTTTTGGTAGATAATATCAGCAGGCCATGTGGTGAACAACATTTTGGAGACCTGCTCAGCTGGATGTTTGTGCAAGCACCAAAACAATGAACATTATGCCATTTCTGAACTCAGTGTGAGATACATACTTCCACCTGTGTTTATACACACACAGAACTGACTGCAGGGAGATTAAAGGCTCTACATATCGTAGTTTTCAGACTACAGATCAGAGCTCTTAACACAAGTGCTATAGCACAAGTCTAATTTATGCAGGACTGCAGGTGAACTTTTACTACATGACATAACTAAGCCAAGTGTTCAACAACAGCTTGGGTGGCCTGCATAGTCACATTGGCTCATAGTGTCATCTGAGGCTAGTAGCCTAGCAGATGAATAATACTTAGTGGCCTAGTTATGTGACAACAATACCTTTATTGAGCCTAGTTGTCTGTTTGCATATGGATAAACAAGCCTGTGAGCACCATCAATTGACCCTCTCCATGAGGGAGAACACATCTCATATTACAACTTGTAAGGGTTGTGATATATGTGTGTGGAATACTCAAGTTGACCCAGGGGTGCTGTGCTTGTTGGTGTCATTGGTTTTAGGGAGACTTAGGGATTGCTTGTCAATATATGTGCATGTGCTTAAATTGTGGCCTCAATTTGCAGTGGTTCCACATGTAGTCTTAGGGGAGCCATGGTGTCTAAGAAAGATATGGCACCGTACCTTTCAACTGTCCAGATTTTTACATAATGTCCAGATGCTTGACTCATATTTGTAGTGTGTTTCATACAATAATGTGTAGTAACAACTATGACAAATCATTGATATGTGCGGTCAGTAAATAATGGCAGACCTGTGAATTTCACACATCATATCCTTCAGACAATTCATGGAAATGCAACACCTGTTAATCTATCACCTTTCTAAGTTTGTAAGTACAATATTTGAAACATGTCCCTATGTTTGGGCTCCTGTCCCCCCATTATTGCTTTGTCTTGATTTCCTACTATAAGAGCTTTATAGGTATGTAGGGCACTATGGACACACACACACACACACACACACACACACACACACACACACACACACACACACACACACACACACAGACGTGCATATATTATATATATATATATATATATATATATAGAGAGAGAGAGAAAGAGAGAGAGAGAGAGAATAGGGAGATATAGAGAGAGTGAGAAATAGCTCTCAAACTCTTAGAGCAAGAAATCTGGACTAAACCATAAATAATGGGCAAACAAAGAACCAAAAATAGGGACATTTTATAAATATTGCTCTTATAAACTTAGAAAGTTTATATAATAACAGGTTTTGCATTAGAATGAATTTTCTGAAGAGTATAAAATCTGAATCTCAAATGTCTGTCATTATTTTCTGACTTCATTACTCAAAGATTTGGCAATGATTTGCCAGAAAACCTCAATTTTATGAATAAAATGACAAAAATATGAGACAAAAATCTGGAAATTCTGTGAAAATCTGTACATTTGTGAGGTATAGAGTGAGAGAGAGGGAGAGACAAAGAGAGACTGCTATAGCATGAGAAGCATAATATTTGTGCTATAGTTAACTAGGTATACATGCATGCACCTTTGCCCTTTTGTATACTGTTTGCGAGTCGGTAAGCAGTGGGCAAATGCGAGGCACATTGCTCACATCTGAGTTTTACTATTATTCTATATATATATATATCTACTTTAAAGCCCAGTCTTATCCCTAATTCAAGCCGAGATTTCCCGATTACTAATGGCATCGATTGAATGCATCTGGTGTGTGTGTGATTGGCCGTCAAACGTAAATCCTACTCTGTTCACTGCTTCTGCACTGCTGTGCTCTGCGCAAACTGCCTAAGCCTTTTCAAAAATACAAAGTTGAAAATAGTATGGGACACAGAGTGACACTCTGTAAAACATAACCTATTACTAGTACACATCTAAAACCTCAACATATATCTGGATTTGAACCCACAACAGTATTACAGCTTCATTAGAAAGGATGGCTGTCTTAGTCCTTTTGGCCACAGACATAGATTAAAAGAACTCACAAACAAGTCTTGAATGCAAAACCACAAACTAGTAAAACCAAAAACGGCAAGCAGCACTGTAAGCAGAGTCATAGGACCGATAACTTTCCAATATATGCAATTTAATAATGAAATACAATACACTAACACAATAAACTGAGCACTTTTGGTAGGATAGCCATGGGCTCTCCATGTGGGGGCAGCTTTGCTAATTGCATCATGGCATACTGGGAGAGATCCTTGCTTTTCCAGAATGAGTTATTTATGGAAAATGTAGCCTGGTATACTCGTTACCAGGATGATATGTTTATTATATGGAAAGGTCCTACAGCACTTATTTCTACCTTTATGGATATTATACAATCCATGACTGATTTCTTTGAATTTACTTATAAATTTGATGAAATGGAAATTAACTATTTAGATGTTCATCTTGTCAAGGACATAACCAATAGAAGATATAAGAGTGTAATACATAGAAAACCATCCCATTCAAATTCTTCCTTACATTTTACAAGTAGTCACCCCTTTCACCAAAAAAAGCCATAGTGAAGGGACAATTAGTGAGAGCAGCTAGGATGGTCACTGATGATACAGATTTCTATTTGGAGTGTTCACTTCTTAAGAGCATGTTTCTAAGTTGTGGGTACCCTAAACCCTTGCTAGATTCCATTGGCTTGGAAGTTAGCAATAAAAGGCAAGTAGGTCATTTTAGGCCCTTGCTAACCAATAGGTTATCTTCTATATCAAATGTCCTGAGTACAGTTAATAATAAGTCTCCTCCTAAGCTTGAATCAGACTACCGTGTCAGCTTCCTTTGTACTTACTCTTTGGACCATTATAACATGAAATAAATTTTGTATAAGAACTGGTCCATTATAACAGAAGATCTAGGCTTAGTTAAAATGTTAGGCCTACAACCCAAAATCACGTTTAGAAGAGGGGTGAATTTAAAGGCCATATTAGAAAGGAAAAATACTACTAATATCCAAGCTAATTCGGGTATGCACAAATGTGGTGCATGTCACCAATGCAAGTTTATTTGTGGTGACAATAAAATTAAATTGAAAAATAAAATATTTGCTATAAAAGGGAGATATAACTGTCAAACTAAAGGTATTATATATGCAGCCACATGTTCTCAATGTTCCGTATTTTACATTGGAAAGACGGAGAGAAAACTGAGACAGCGTATTTATGAGCATATATATGCCATTGGCAAGAAAGACTTGAATAATGCTTTGGCCAGACATATTGCTGACTTTCCTGACCACAGTTTTAAATTCTCAGTCCTACAACAAAGACACCCGGACTGTAGAGAGGGTCCGTGGCAGTTAAATTTAGAGACTGATGAAATTATGTGGCAGATTAGAACTGAAGCCCACATATACCCTGGTCTTAATGAATATATATCTATTAAAAGCATTTTGAAACGGTTAGCTTTGAAAAGATAATTTTAGCTGAATACCATGACTTCTTTATTATACTACCTATGGGTTGCCAGGTCTATGATTTGTATATGGCATTCAATTGTAAGATTAAGCTGGTAATGTGTGTCAATAATGGGTAAAATGTTTAGAGTACTAATTTTTGTTCGCCCCTGGTATGTGTTCTTATATGTGAAGATTTTTAACATACTTATTTATAGGTTTTAGATACATTTTATAACATATAATATATTATACAGTATTTTATACATACTGCATACAGATTTAAATTTATTTATTTATTTATTCATCTTTTTGAAAAACATTGGACATCCATACTAAATTTATATAATATTTACACAATTATATTAATTGTATTTAATAGATTTTATGTTTGACTTTTTAGACAAGAGTATGCAGCATTTTTTATTTATTAAATTTGAGAAAAGTGTGCTTCTATTTGTTTACATATGGTAGTGCATAGCACCAAGCTATCCACTGCACCTTTAAGGACAAGTTGAGTTATTCTGGCATTTGGTTAATTGTTTAATTGTGGCTTTCTAATGATGTAAAAACCCTGTTAATTGACCTGTATGGTATCTGAAGAAGGTAGGACACTGATCCTACTGAATGCGCTCAGTTTATTGTGTTAGTGTATTGTATTTCATTATTAAATTGCATTTATTGGAAAGTTATCTGTCCTACGACTCTGCTAACAGTGCTGCTTGCTGTTTTTGGTTTTACTAGTTTGTGGTTTTGCATTCAAGACTTGTTTGTGTATTCATTTGGTTTCTGTATGGCGGGCGAAACTGGAGCTCAGTCTCAACCCTTATTTTCACAAGAGAAGCCGCATGGCTTGAATAGGACCATAACATCCGACGCTAATGCTATCAGCAATTTAACAGCTTTGGTTGAAGTTTTATTGGGTAGGGTAGATTCCCTTACCCAGCGTCTTGATTTTAAAACTATCCAGGAAACAAATACTTGTCCTAGGGGACCACAGGGCGTTGGTGGTTCCCAACCAAGGTCTCCTTTGTTGAACAGTTATGTTGGAGCTGTTAGCAGTGGATTGCAGCCGGCCTTGGAAGCTGTAGCACAACCAGGAAGGAATACTGAAGTTGTAGCACAGCCAGGAAGGAATGCTGGTGCTGGGTCGAGCACCGAGCGGCAGCCAGGGGTTTTAAACACAGAGGCTTGCCTTTTCCCTTCTATGGTAAGCTTCCTAAGCAACAATGAGTTTTTTAAGAATTCCAATTGACTATCTCCTTCACAAGATCTACATTCAGGGGTGAGTTCTTTGCCTGACTCCATTTCTGAATTTGACACTAAACTGTTTAAATGCAGGAAATTACAGTTAGAAACTGCTTACTTACAAGAATGTCTAGAAAGAAAGATTATTCCTAAGGGGCTAAGACAATGGCGTTACCCAGTAGGATTGATAGAATATTCTACATTTCATAAAGAACTGTTGGGGCTTTTTGACAAGCAAGGAGCAGAATTTATCATGTCATTGATTAACTTTTATAAAGGTGAACTAAATGGGCTTAAAAGTGAGTTAGAAATTCTTGAACATGCAATAAAAACTGATAATGAATTTTTTAGATACAAATATGATTATGCCAGAATTTTTTCCAGCATTGATGCAACTATAGCCAAACTGTTAGCTACAAAGAAAAGGAAAATTGCAAGAGATGTCCAGGATTATGCTTCAAATAAAGCCTACCCCCACCCTCCATTTAACCCTAGCAGACCTGGGGCCTTATTGCACAATTCTAGGACACTTAGTGAACCTGATAGAGAACAAGAAATGAATCTTGATTTAAGCATTAATAACACTGATGGCGAGGAAACCCAGCCAGTACGAAGGAGCGAAAGGCTCAATAATATGAATAATAATAACAATAATAATAACAGTATGAATAATGGCAATGCTGGGCACCAAGGTTCAAGTAGTAACAACAACCAGCGGGGCCCTAACTGACCGTCGGATTTTTAGAAAGTCCAGGGAGGCAGGAACAACAACAATCACAGAGGGAACAGGAACCAGGGGCAGGCACGGAATCTGCAAAACCAGCGGAGGAGATGACATGTCCTCTCCAACACATGCCTAAAATTATTACTAGTTCCAAAGGGGATTTTAACATCTATAATTTTACCTCTTTGGAAGTTTCAGAGGAGATGACTGACTTTTTTTCAAAAGGTTTATTTTTTGTTCAAGACAAAAACATGGACTTAGTAAGAGCAATCCTGGACTTGAAATTGTTTGTACGGAAACTCAACTTGCAGGTTTGCATGGGTGGCATCCCATCTCTAATTAATTCTTTAAGAGTGTCTAGTCTCTTTAACCCTCCACTCCATAGTGTTCTCAATACTTTTGAAAAGATTTGCGAGATGGATTTTAGGGCCATAAATAATAATTACCAAAAAGGGAAGGATAGAATACTCAATATTACTGAACGTGAAAGTGACTTTATTAAGTTATTGCATTACTGTAAAATTAGGGTTATGAAACCCGATAAAGAGGGAGGTCTGGTGTTTATGGACCAACAAGAGTATGTGGCTCATATGGAAAAACATTTGCAAACAGAAGCATACATTTCAGTTAGCATTAATGAAATTAACATAGCATATAAGAAAATAAACACATTGCTTAATGATTTGTTTCTGGAGGGAACTATAGATGTTGACATGCACCAGTTTCTGACAATGAATGCCCCTAAAATTCCTGCCCTTTTTGGTACTCCGAAAATCCATAAAAGTTACCAGGACCCCTCCCCCCCTTTAGGCCAATTGTAGGTGGTAGAGGTTCTATCACATATGGTTGTGCCAAATATGTGGATAGCGTCTTAAGGCCATTAATCCAGCAGGAGTCTCAAATATGCAAGGACTCATGGAGTTTTTTGGAAAATGTTAGTAAATTAGAATACTCTAGAGACTCCATTTTCCTCACAATAGACATCAAGGACCTCTACACAGTCATCCCACAGGCTCTTGGCCTAGAATGGATCAGAGAATTTCTGATTCTCAAACAAATGGAAGAGAACACTATTTATTTAGTGGAGACATTACTTGAAATTGTATTAAAAAACAATTATATGATTTTTGATGGACACTTTTTTCTGCAAAAGACAGGGATAGCCATGGGCTCTCCATGTGGGGGCAGCTCTGCTAATTGCATCATGGGATACTGGGAGAGATCCTTGCTTTTCCAGAACGAGTTATTTATGGAAAATGTAGCCTGGTATACTCATTACCAGGATGATATGTTTATTATATGGAAAGGTCCTACAGCACTTATTTCTACCTTTATGGATAGTATACAATCCATTACTGATTTCTTCAAATTTACTTATAAATTTGATGAAATGGAAATTAACTATTTAGATGTTCATCCTGTCAAGGACATAACCAATAGAAGATATAAGAGTGTAATACATAGAAAACCATCCTATTCAAATTCTTTCTTACATTTTACAAGTAGTCACCCCTTTTACCAAAAAAAAGGCCGTAGTGAAGGGGCAATTAGTGAGAGCGGCGAGGATGGTCACTGATGATACAGATTTCTATTTGGAGTGTTCACTTCTTAAGAGCATGTTTCTAAGTTGTGGGTACCCTAAACCTTTGATAGATTCTATTGGCTTGGAAGTTAGCAATAAAAGGCAAGTAGGTCATTTTAGGCCCTTGCTAACCAATAGGTTATCTTCTATATCAAATGTCCTGATTACAGTTAATAATGTCTCCTCCTAAGCTTGAATCAGACTACCGTGTCAGCTTCCTTTGTACTTACTCTTTGGACCATTATAACATGAAAGAATTTTGTATAAGAACTGGTCCATTATAACAGAAGATCTAGGCTTAGTTAAAATGTTAGGCCTACAACCCAAAATCACGTTTAGAAGAGGGGTGAATTTAAAGGCCATATTAGAAAGGAAAAATACTACTAATATCCAAGCTAATTCGGGTATGCACAAATGTGGTGCATGTCACCAATGCAAGTTTATTTGTGGTGACAATAAAATTAAATTGAAAAATAAAATATTTGCCATAAAAGGGAGATATAACTGTCAAACTAAAGGTATTATATACGCAGCCACATGTTCTCAATGTTCCGTATTTTACATTGAAAAGACGGAGAGAAAACTGAGACAGCGTATTTATGAGCATGTATATGCCATTGGCAAGAAAGACTTGAATAATGCTTTGGCCAGACATATTGCTGACTTTCCTGACCACAGTTTTAAATTCTCAATCCTACAACAAAGACACCCGGACACTAGAGGGGGTCTGTGGCAGTTAAATTTAGAGACTGATGAAATTATGTGGCAGATTAGAACTGAAGCCCACATATACCCTGGTCTTAATGAATATATATATATATATATATATATATATATATATATATATATATATATATATATATATATATATTAAAAGCATTTTGAAACTGTTAGCTTTGAAAAGATGATTTTAGCTGAATACCATGACCTCTTTATTATACTACCTATGGGGCTGTCAGGTCTATGATTTGTATATGGCATTCATTTGTAAGTTTAAGCTGGTAATGTGTGTCAATAATGGGTAAAATGTTTAGAGTACTAATTTTTGGTCGCCCCTGGTATGTGTTCTTATATGTGAAGACTTTTAACATACTTATTTATAGGTTTTAGATACATTTTATAACATATTATAATATATTATACAGTATTTTATACATACTGCATACAAATTTTAATTTATTGATTTATTTATTTATTCATCTTTTTGTAAAACATTGGACATCCTTACTAAATTTATATTTACACAATTATATTAATTGTATTTAATAGATTTTATGTTTGACTTTTTAGGCAACAATATGCAGCATTTTTTATTTATTAAATTTGAGAGAAGTGTGCTTCTATTGGTTTACATATGGTAGTGCATAGCACCAAGCTATCCACTGCACCTTTAAGGACAAGTTGAGTTATTCTGGCATTTGGTTAATTGTTTAATTGTGGCTTTCTAATGATGTAAAAACCCTGTTAATTGACCTGTATGGTATCTGAAGGAGGTAGGACACTGATCCTACCGAAAGCGCTCAGTTTATTGTGTTAGTGTATTGTATTTCATTATTAAATTGCGTTTATTGGAAAGTTATCAGTCCTACGACTCTGCTTACAGTGCAGCTTGCCGTTTTTGGTTTTACCACAGACATAGATTGCCAGAACAGGGGTCATTCATCATACAATCACCCGAATAACAATGTATACTGCTATACATGAGTTAGTTAACACATACAATATAGAAGGTCTAATCTACAGTATTTTGCTGGAAATGTGGGGGATAATAATTGTGGCAAACACACATTTCCTGTGGGTTTGTGGGCAGAATAGATGAGTTACTCTTATGGAATTTACAAGGAGGCACCCCTGTTTTGGGTGGTGGGGGAACATACCATATCTACTGTTAGGATACAGACCAGTCTGAAGTCAGAAACTACAATGTGTAGCCTCACTTTCTAACTTCTGTCTTGAATGATGTACCAGTTATCTGCTTTAACTGGACTGTATGAAGGTTTCATGCATGAGGTCTACTACTTACAATGGACACATACTAGTAAAATAGTGTCAGCAGTCACAGATTACTTAATTTTCTGTACAAGTACACCACTGTTTACTTGCATACTGCACCAAGATAATAGATATAAAGGCTAGGTCATAACACTCCACAAGACTACAGTGTAGGTTAAGGAACTGCCTTGCAAATGCAGCGGTTGACACAACAGTAGTTCAGAGCTGACTGCCTGATGCAAGCAGTATACAGCCAATATGTGGATACATGGATAGGCACAAGTCTTGTAAGTTGCCTGGGATCATTTTTAATGTATGCATGTGAGCAGATGACAAGTATTTGTCCCTAGGTCCCTAAGTGGTTAGTGAATGTGCTATGCATTGTCTCTTAGCCAAACCAAGGGCATACTGGGCATGCCTATGTCTGCCCATAGGGACAGCAGCTGGAAGTTCTTACTCTGAGTCCTCCTGTGACAGTGGTGATCTAGGCATTGTGAGGAGATATGTGTCCCTTCCCCTAGCAAATCCTGCTGCATCTCTTTCAGCAGAATCAGATTGTGGAGCATAACACATACTGTAAAAATTTGTGTACACATGTGTGGAGCCTACTGCAGTGCTCCTCCGGATATAGCTAGGCACTGTAACTGTAACTTCAGAAGTCCTAGTTTGTACATGTGCCTCATTATGGTGCTCTTCCATGGTTGGGTGTGTGTGAATTTCTGATGGATGTCATCATCCACAGTTCCAGGGGATAGCCAGAATCCCCCAGTAAATGGTCCTGTGGGATATCCCCCCTAGCAAACATCTAGTACATCTAGTACAACTGTGATGTGTGCCAGATATGGGAGTTGTGATAACTTCCTGGGTTGCCAGCACACACACTCAAGATAACCCCCTGGGCACTGCACTTAACTTGGCAGCTGATGGAGTGGTACCCCTTGCGGTTAAAGTAGATTAGAAAAAAGTAGAAAAAAATTTTGTACAATTTGGAAAAATGTGTGTTTTAAAGGATACATTATTGTATAAGGAATCCATTTATATTTTAAAGTTTAATACACTGTTGCCTTTAGGCTTGAATTCTGAAGTTAATTGAAAGTATTTATTGCATAACTGATTAAGCAATTTAGGTGACTATATAAGAAGCTTTGTATTTGATGCATTTGTATTACTCCTGGAAGGCTGTGTGCCGAGGTGTTAGAGTGTTTCGAGTGTTTTATTGCTTGCATTAAAACTTTCATTTTTGGCCAGCTGTGGATTTATTTAATGTAGATTCTACTCTGCTCACCAGATGGTGCCTTATGAGTACATGAGTGCAATCTATGGCACCCATGGTAGAACCGTTGCATATTGCTGGCATCTCATCAGGGGTAAGTGGAAATGTTATGTGCTCACTGGCATCTAGGAGCATAACATTCAGGAACTGGTGGAGTATCCTGGATGATGATGCCAGTGACACCCCCATCATGTCCTAGCTGGTCTTTGAAAAGTATTTGTAGATAATATCCTAAGGGCTACACATACCTTAGTTTCCATTAGGATGGATTCTCCTTGGTTGGCTCGGGCTTTGAGTAGAAGGTGGCAGAGCTCAGAATCTCCAGCTCATGTAGTACATGAAAGGTTACCCTGGGCCTGAACAGTCTTCTCCTTCTTGGCCTAGGCCTATTGTCAGCAGCACCAGCAGCATTGACTTCAGCCTCTAGTACATGCATATTTAGAATCACTGCAGCAGCCACTAGCATTATCTCAGTTAAAATTTCCAAGTCTCTATTCCAACGGTCTTGAAGTATCAAGGGAAAATCAGAATGTAGGCTTTAAGCATGCTTTATGTATTTCTTGGGTAAGTCCATCATGTGGGATTGGCTAATTAAGGTGGAATTAACCTGATTAGCATATAATTAGCATGATTTAAAGGTCCTTCTTCAATGCTCAGTAGTGTGCTATGCACATCAACATGCAGCAGAGCGCAGCTGTGGATAACTAAGGTATTGCATGTAAACTTTTTTATTTTCATCTCTGTTGTCATGAAATGTACAGAAAATGATAATTAATACTACTTACATTTCATTTGTATAAGCTGCAATGTCTGAAGAGTACGAAAAAGTTGCCATACCCTGTATTTGAACCCAGTGCCATCCATACTCCAGTCCAATACCTAACACATGGCACAACAGGAGTAGTACTGTAATGTCCTATAACTGGAAGATATGAGTAGAATGCAGCTCCACTTACCATGTTTGCAAGATGCCTAGCAGTGCTCAGCAGTATTGATTGAATGCCTCCAGTTTCTATTTTTGGATGTTTACCTCATATCTGATAAGTGGGTCGTCTGCTCATTCAGTCAAGGTATGCATCACAATAACAGTTTGTACAAAGAGGCGCACTGCACAAACACATGCAATACACCCAAAAAACAATAAAGTTACCTGACACACCCCCTGATGTCATCGACATCCATGGGAAACATAAACACTGTGTAGAAGCTTGCATGAAGTGAACAGCCTTACACAGTTCCTGCTTTCTGTGAGTCGACAAATCCACTGTTTTTTGCACTTATTTGCATAATATCCATGCCAAAAGCCTGGAAACTACATAGTCAGTTGCTGTGTAAGCTTGGCAACAACCAGAGAGCACTACTTTAAAGACATATGGCAGGGTATTATTGTACCCATTGTTACACTACAATATACTTCTCTTTTCAATGATGTTTCCATTATTCATATTTAAAACCTTATGTAGCAAGTGCCACAATGTGCAAAGATGTGGTTAAAAAATATTTTAAATGTATACTATTTTGACATACCTCCCTGATGGTTTTGGACATCCACAGTGTATCCATCAGCCATTATATGTGCATTGTTACCTTTTCATGTCCATTCTATCCCTATATCTGGAGTTTTACATGCCCTTGATTCTGTGTAGACTCCTGTACATGGAAAAGTTTCATGTACACTACCAACACGGACCCGGAGTCTACATAGTTCTTTTGAAGGTTGTTGGATCACTCCACAATGTTGTGTCATTTCATTACCATAAATTTCAGCTACTTATGCTGAAATTTGCATTCCACAAAAGTTTCCGTAATTGCACGTGAGTGTTCGTGATTGCACACCGCTACACAGTTTATTCAATCTAAAACTCGCCGTGCCCATATTCACATTCAACCGTGATGTGCACATGGAAAAAAATGACCATGTTATCTTTATTTGCAACAGTATGTGTTGTGAAGTATGTATGCATCATACCCAAACCTGTATTGTTCAACTCATTAAAGCCTATTCATTTGAAATATATTTACAAATAGAAATAATGCCTCTTTTATGGCAATGCAGTTCCCAGGACTTCTTAAAGTCACAGACATAGAAGGCTATCTGCAGTATATCTCCATTCATACTGATTGTAGTTTATCTGTAATGACCATAGATGGAAGATAGTTCCCCTATAGCACTGAGAAATAATAACCTGCCTTGAGTTTTATGCTAGTTTGATTCCCACCTTAAATAACTAACTTTTCACAGTGTGCAAGTCCAAACACGTTATGTCCAGTGTCATCCTATTTTACCTTCCAAAGACTAAGGCTTAAAAGCCAAGACATAAAGCATGTTACAGTTGATCTCTGGAAAACATGTGAATAGGTTGAGCATCACATGACAATTCTCTCTGCCATGATGCACACCTGCATTGCTGTTTGTTGAAATCCCTGCCTCATTGTCTGATAATGAATCTCTCTGCTCTACATCATGCAAATGCAGATGGCATGGTTGTGCATGTTTGTGCACTGGCTGTTAAAAGCAAGATTAAAATTTGGTGCCATTTCAGATAGAGCTGTTGCTTTACTTCTGCAGACATGGCTGGTGTGGGGGATGATGGTGCTACATTTAGAGCATGGAGGTGTGGTGTTGAGGAGTCCAGAATCTTTATGGGTCTCCTGATGAAGAGCTAGAGCTATAGGCTGCTGCAGGGGGACTATAATGGGTCTCAGAATAAGACTGAGGCTTGGAGCAGCATAGCCAAGTTTGACTCCTGTACAATTGGCATCCCACGTACTGTGGAAAATTAACATCACTCCTATAGTGATCTAAAACAGCAAACGAAGGACATCCTTTGATGATTGGAGGATGGGTTTAGAACTGCTGACACCCTACAATTGTGTAAGTATACTGACCCATCAGCATTCAATTATATAGAATGAAGTAGACAGCCAAGACTGGTATTCATTATGCTCATGTCTCTTCTTCTGTATTGTACAGCTGCTGAAGACATTGCACTGAACAGGGAAGAGCACCAAGAGAAGTCAAATTGCCTCAAAGAGATATGGGGGAATGCATGCATCACGTCTTACTGTAAGCTTAATAACTACTGTAATTACATGCCATATGGCAATTCTGAAATAAATAGTCATATTTGTGATATCATAGTAGTGCAGCTGATTAATGATACAACAATACCTGGATGAGAAAAAGGTGTATAAACTGGATAAGCATAAATGTGTATGTAGTGAAATTATATAGTCATGTGACATGCCATGGATCTAATTCTCTCTTTCTTGTCTTAGCCCCCCCATTTTGTTTTTTTAGTATTTTCCATGGCTTAAAAAATGTTCTGTTGTCATACGTTTCTGCTTACAAAAATGACACTCTGCACAGAGAGGTAGACCTACCACTATGGATTATCCTGCCATCCCTCCACTGGTTGCAGAACCAACACCGAGCACTTCAGGGTCTCAACCTGTCAGTATTTGCTCTGTGGAGACAATACTGCCCCACCTGCCCCACCTGCTTCATCTGTGTCAAGTAGCTCTGTCATGGCTGTTGGTGAGCTGGTAACCTCTTGGAGTAGTAGTAGTGGAGGTGGTGATTTTGTCACCTGCAAGGAGCTGACAGGACTGGTGGAAAGTATAATGGAAAGGGTTCTTGGTGCTTAAACTGGCTGTGTAGAAAAGGTGCTTCATTGTACTACAAAGACGATGCCAAGTCAAGTACTGACACAAGAAATCAAGATAGGAGACAATGATGACAATTCTAAGGGTGAGGGCTAAATTGTCACTGTTCTCAGGCTTGATATGGGTGCATTTTCAATGCCCCCTACCTAGCCCCAATCCTGGTGTCCATCAAGCTTTTGTGTCCAACACCGTCCATGCCTGTCTTATATGCCCTGTATGGCATCACCTGCTTCCTTACCTACCCTAGCTACCTGACTCCCACATTTCCAAGCCTCTCCCCTACACTCCTCTCCCTTTGAAAGTAAAAAAAATAAATAAATAAAATAATGTGCACCTGTAACACAAAAACATAAATAAATAAAGGCCCATAACTAGCTCTCCACTTCTCCTATGTGTCTTCTTGACACACTTGATTTGGTATAATTGGCTCTACAATGTTATTCTGTTGCTGTCACCTACCATTGGTGCAATGACAGTCCAAATTCTGCAAAGTTCTATAGTTTTACATTTGTGTTGTGAAAAGGTAGATAGATGTTCCTCTACCTCCTTGCAAATTCCTCTCTTTTTTCCCCTATATCCAACCCTCTAATCCCCCCATTACACCACTTTTCTATCATCTCCTTTTACCCACATTTAATCTTGTCAAAAAATATAATCACACACAATTCACATGACTAGAAATGGCCCACAAGAAACCCTTTGCTATTTGTCCCCAGCATTTGCACAGAGTTTGGCATCTCGCACTAATGCAGAGGTGATAGTGAATGAGTGTTCACTTCCTCTGGCAAAACCACTTGTTGCCATCACCTCAAGCAGTAGTCTGGTTATCCCTGTGCAAATGTGCTTAAACATGCTGTGCTACTAGAATAAGGAGCAAAAGCCATACTTAGTGACAGTTACTTTGAAAGTTCTTTTACTACTGGATATAACAAAGCATATCTGTGACATAAATCACTTGTCTGACAATTGCTTTTTGACCACTGCATCAATGGTGAGACTCCAGATGTATGTCACATTATTTCTTACTGTGGTGTTATACTTCTATGATATGTTTCATGAAATACATCTTCATTTTTTTTCAGTTGCAACCTTTAATGAACAGATTTTGAATACTGTTGCAAAACAAAACAGCATTTGCAAACACACCCATGACCATAAGGAAGACTTAGTAAAGTGCCCCTAGTCTACTCATGCCTTAATTGTGTTTTGCCTTTCCTACAGCTTTTTGATCCTCAGACTCATCAGTTAGTGATACAGACCATGACAGATAAACATGCGGACAGACCATAAAGGTATACATTAATAACCCATAATACCAAACTTTGATATGCCTCTGTCCATCTCTCTCTATCTTCATCCCTTCTCTCTAACTCATTTTACTGTTGACTATTCATTATGTTGATGGATGCAAATTTCATCTTATGGCATTTTCATAGTGCTATTACTTTGCTGAAGGCTAATATCCATATCTTTCACTGGCTGAATAGGTTAACATCATTCCTTCAATGGTGTGATTTTGACATGTATGAAGTGGGATTTCCTTTGTGGTGTGCTGAGATATTAATCAAGTCTGTTAACTTAATTTTGCATCTTGACAAGGGTTCTAATCCACCATAAACTGAAATTCTTACTGCCTTGGACACATAATCTGAGAGTTCAGTCATGTCCCTTTTCATATAGTCGAGGGATGCATGTCTGAAGTCATTCACCCTAACATGTTTTATGACAGAGTCATAATGGTAACTGATGTGGAGTGATTTGAGTAAGTGCATGATTTGACTGATCCTGGCACCTGACAGGCAGCTAACTCTGACCTTCTTCTTGTCCAGCCTAGTGAGGGGGACATATGTGTGTCTCACTATGGGATCCCCTATGACCAGGACATTTGGTTTTGAGGTGTTTTGCCTTAGGGGCTTATTTGCTGAGACACTGGTATATGTGTTGTTATGCATAGTAGATTCAGTTTGCGTTATAGTATAAGTAAGTTGTTTGCTCTTGGGAGGTTTCTGGTCTTAGCGAGTACCTCCATATATGTGGATTTATGTGTTATGACCTTATCTTATGTGAGAGGAAAGGTGTGTGTGTGTGAGTTGACAACTTGTTTGATGTCTTGTGTATTGTTATGTGAGAGGATTGATTCCAGTTCCATAGTATAATTACATCTTTCACATACTGTATTTGTTTGCTGTAGGAGAAAATGGTCTTCAGTATACATGAGGCAATTACTACATTGCCTTAGGATGCCCATGTCAATCAAGGTGGTTGGAGAAATGTTGTGAAAGTGGCTGACCATCATAGCAAGTTAAATCATAAGAACTGTTAGGGGGTGGGAAAGTCAGATCAGCTTTTGCTCTAGGGTTAACAAGGTGAATTATTCTATTATTAGGGATGACAAAAGTGTGGCAACGCTGCTCAGTGTTCAGCTGAGTTGCCCGCAGCCAGCAGTGTGCAGCTTAGTTGCCCACAGTGCAGTAGGGGAGCTTAGAAGGGTCCCACTGACTGTTGTTTAAGGAAAAAGTGGATTTGAGGTGTTTGCATCTATATAGGATGCAGCTAACCCCCACTGAGCAGTATGCAGTGATGCACAAATGTGAGACATAAATACACACTCAGTCACTATCTTCCATCATAGAGCAGGTATGTGGCATATGTTATTACAATTTTATTTGTTCAAAGACTATTGAAAACAGTGAAAAAACTTTGGTAGTGTGTTATATTTGTTCCATTTTATGTATGCTGACCATGTTTTCCTTAACCACATATTTATGTAATGTGATTTGCTGGTGTTCTGGTATATATATATATATATATATATATATATATATATATATATATATATAGGGCTACTTTGAAGCATCTAAAACCCATAACATCTAATTTCATAACATTGAGACCAGAACATCTAAAATCCAAAACATCTAAAACCCATAACTTCGAATTTCATAACATCAAACATTACAAATCACAAGAAAATAACATCCCCTCCACATATAATGACACCAAACTACCAAAGAGACCTTTTACTACGTTTCTAGCCCCCCCACACCCCCTATAAATTAAATATACCAACTCCAAGATCACACTATAGTGGGAAAAAGTTAATTTCCTAACCACACTGTATCAAGCCCCTCTGCAGAAACATAGTAAAAGGTGTGTTTGGTAGTTTGGTGTCATTATATGTCATTATATGTGGAGGGGATGTTATTTTCATGGGATTTATACTGTTAGATGTTATGAAATTTGATGTTATGGGTTTTAGATGTTCTGGTCTCAATGTTACAAAATTAGATGTTATGGGTTTTAGATGTTTCAAAGGGGACCCATATCTATCTATCTATCTATCTATCTATATATATATATATATATATATATATATATATGTATGGGTCTACTATAAATAATCAAAATTGCAGAAAGCCGAAACCCATATGGCCGAGACCATATCTTCGACTTCCGCAATTTCGAACATGTAAAAAAAAAAAATTACACCACTAACTGACTTTCTACATACATGCATAAATACATACATACATACTATATATGTGTATACATGGGTCTACTTTACAAGAATGAAATTTCACTTACCAGAAGCCCATAACACCAAGATGAAAAGGCTGATGACTGCACAACACCGACGTCCTGGAACACCGACTCATCACTCCAGGTAAGTAACTGCTTGGCCATCCTAAACAAAAATTTAAACTGAAGAAAACTAAAGCTACCCCATATAGGGGGCTGTGCCCCCACAATTAAATATACCAACTCCAAGATTGCACCACCGCAGAGGTAAGGGGCAAAGTTCAACAGGATGGCCAAGCGGTTACTTACCTAGAGTGGAAACTTGGTGTTCCGAGATGTTTGACATACTGGTTAATTCGATTAATGCTTTTTAATTGATAGTGTTATATTGTGCTTATCAGTGTAGTACCATGTTATGATAATTTGCTCGATACAGCTGTATATTTACACTGTATTACTGTGGTTCTCCATCAGTATACTTCCTGCTAAACTACTTTGAGATTACATTCATACACTTTTTTGTCATCACTATACTCTAAAACTTCCCTTGTATTATATTGTTTTGACTTACTGTAGTCCTTCTGTCATCTCTTTTGTACAATAAGTGCTAACTTTATTGCCTCAATGTAATTTTACAGCTTAGTAGAGTTTTTTTCTTTCTTTTATTTTAGAGCCTGTTGTCACTACATCTGACCTTGATATTGCAGGAGCTCTGCCACAAGGCCCTACACCTACAAATTTACTGAACATTTTGTTAGTGTTTAATGTAAGCATATTTATCTTGAAGAACCTTGCTGAGTGTTAACATTAACCAGTTAAATGCATGCCTGCTTTGTGACTGAAAATCTCTGTGAAATAGTCAGCATACTCTAAGGACATCTTACTAAGTTGGCCACTGTCCACATTTGCTTGAGCAGTAGACTGTACTGCATATGTCAGTTATTTAGTCTCAGGAAATGACAGACATCATGTTTTACTTGCATCTGTTTGTTGTTTTTCTCTGACTATTAACTGAATGCTCTCAGTAATAAATTGATCTGAGGGTGACACGTCTGCTCCACTCAGCCTCACTACTCTTGGCTTTGCTCCCCTACCCTATCCCCAATTCCCACCCTTCCCTTCTTACTAAATTATACTTCCTACATTTCACTTGTGACTCTTATTCCAAAACCCTCCACAAATGACTTTAAAACTTCTATACATACACCTCTGTTTTTTGCTTCCTACATCCCCATCTCTATTTAATTTTTAGCTCCATTCTCAGCTATCTTTCTTCATATTATACTGCTTTGCACTATATCCATTTATAATGACAACTGTCCCTAATAGTACTTGTCTATTTCACACTGTATCTTTTCTTTTCCCAATAAACCCTCATTTTGTCTTATGTTGACTACACTATTATACTTTATTCATTAATATCTCTCTATTCCTTACATTTTAGAGATGATACCAGGACAACCTACCTCTATTCTTTTATAGAAAATACTTCTCTACTTGTCGGTCCTCTTCCAGCTTTCAGAATCTACCATCACTGAATTGCCTACTGTCTTTCAGCTTCTTGTTTCCTTTTTCATTGCTAGTTCCCCACTACCTGACATCTGTAAAATACAGATTTTTGTACTAATTACCATCTCAGTGTTTTAAAAGTCTTCTACTAACGTGCCATTTTAATCCTACCATGACTCAATAATGTATCACAGGATCTCTCCAACTCTGTCTCAACCTATTCATTATTTTTCTTTACACTCTCTACACATTGCCCAAACCTATTTAATATTGTCCCTCATCTTTATTCCAAATATAGGATGATTGATGGCACTTCATCTCAAACCAAAACAAAATTAAGTGCAAGAATCTTCTCTAAAAAACAAGCATGCAAAATTCCCCAATATACTAAAATCCTTCTAGGATGAGATATATACCCTCATCCTGGCCTCACCTATCACAATAAACACAAAGATAATTGTCTCCCACACACTTCATTAACCCAACAACAGCCACTCCCCAACCCTGGTGATCTAGCTTTTGCTGCAATAAATGTTAGAAGTATAAGAAATACAACTGCTTAACTACATGCCTGGATTCCTCCACATAAGCCTGATGTTCTCTCTGTAACTGAAATGTTGCTTAAATACAGCATCAACAAGTCTAACTTTATACCTTCTTGCTATGATATCATCTGTGATGACCATGGTGGTACTGCTTTCATATTCCCAAATACCTACCACACTTCCCCTTATAGCAAACCAACCCCAAAATTCAGTTCAGCAGAGTGAGTTTCTTATTGCTTTCCTCAAAATAAACAATATGTATTACTGTCCTTTATATCCCTCCTGGTGACAAAACAGCTATATTGGAAGATATCCTACATTGGATATCTATAACATTTCCACAAGAAAGAAAATGCTAGGTGATGTGAATGTCAATTGGCTAGACATAAACTCTAACTCCCCTACATCTTGCATGAACTTATATGGTATCACACAAGTAATTAATAGTCCCACACATTATAGCAAGGCATCAGTTATCTATTAGACTAGATTTTAGTATCAGACCCTAGCAAATACTCCATCACAGGTACAATGTCACACTCTGTCAGTGATCATCTCCTAATCTATATAACTAGACAACTCACAAATGCAGTTAAACAGCGTATTTATAAAACAGCATGAAACCTTACCAAGTTTAATCCAGAAATGATCATTACTATATTATCATCTGTTAACTAGAACTTCCTAAAAGTCCTCCCCTTAGACAATGCTGCAATTGAATTCAATACTTTTCTAAATATCCTAAATGGCATTGTGTCTCCTAGAAGGAAGAGACTGAAAACAAATAATGCAATTTGGCTACCCAAAAAGACAAGAATGCTAATGCAGGATAGAGAAAAGACATGGAACGAATGGCAAAAATAAATACCTCAATACTTCAGAATGCTTCACAATCATACTAAAAAGCAAATGAATGAAGACAAAAAAACTATAATAACTTTAGGGATAATAGTAAACCTTATAACATTTTGGACATCCATTAAAGAAATCTTATATCCCAGGCAAAAAGACAACCCAACCCCCTCTCCCAATAACTTACCACTCAAAATTGCAATACAGTTCAACTCCTATGTTATAGATAGTATAACACTTCTAACCAAAGATTCCTCAGCATATAATACCAACCTATCTAACAGCCAGATATCACCACATCCACTTTCACCTTCACACCTATGCCCACATCCTATATAAAACTACTTGTAAACATATAAAAAGGTCAGTCCAGGAATCCCACCTTCCCCATCTCTGGAAAAAGTCACACATTATCCCTCTGCACAAAGGAGGAAATTCAACAGACATTAGCAATCGTATATAGCCTCACCAAAATACTTGAAAATGTATTTAAAAACAATTACTAGACTATCTCCTTCAAGAAGAACTCCTATCCCCCATACAACATGGCTTCCATCCTTCCCATAGCACTTGCACTGCCCTTCAAACCTATATAGATACTGTTAATAAGGCTAGAGATAATGGCAAACTAGTTTCTTCCTTATTTCTACACTTGTCTACAGCCTTCATACAGTCTGTCATAACTTCTACTTCAAATATCCTCACTAAGTCTCTCTCTCAGACCACCCTTCTGTGGTTCAAAAGCTAACTTTCCAATAATTATCAGTCAGCAAAATGGCACTCCATGCCCTCTCCTTATCTCCCAGTTACCACCAGTGTACCGCAAGGCTCTATTCTTGGTCTGCTCCTCTTTAACATTTTCAGCAACACTTTCAATACTTCCACACAACAGGCCACCCTAATACAATTTACAGATGTTTACACTGTCATTTGCACATCTGACAACATGGTACACCTCCAAAACATTTACTCAGGAAGCCTTAACAGCCACTGAAGCATGGTTTTATAACTCATAACTCATACTCAACCCATAAAATACCAAGCTGCTACTTTTTTGCCCCCAGATTTCTCTCTAATGAAAAAAAAAAATAAACTCCTTTCTCTTTATAATACAACAATTAAAGTCACTTCTCTCAAACTATTAGGGGTGACAGTGGATGATAATCTTACAGTCGACCTGAATATATAAAATTGCGTAAGAAACCCTCATAAAAAACTAGGGATACTTTACAGAGCCAAAATCTTTTTCACAGACTCAACTAAAACTACACTTGCCACTACTGATCTCCTTCCCACTATTATTTATGGTACCCCCATCCTTACTAACCTCCAGGCTTCACAAGAATTAAAACTTGGACAATACTATAACAAAGTTGCTAAATTTGCAGCATGTACCCCTTTCAGAACCCACCACTGTGTAGAGCTGAAAAGTCTAAATTGGTTAGAATGGCCAGATCAACTAACATACACACAACTTCTTACCAGGGATAAAATTATCCAGCATCCATCTACCTGTCCAGCACTAAAAAACATTCTACTCAACTATGTTCCCAGTCAGTCATTGCGATCAAGTGACCAAAAAACTCCTGCCTGTCAACAAACCTAGCAAATGTGATGGGCTTTGTCTGTACCTGTACAAGGTTGCTAAGGTCTGGAACTCCTTACCTGCATCCATCTGTTCCATACCCTCCCTCCCATCTTTCAAAACCACTTTCAAAGACTTCCTAGCTAAATGTTTGAGCTATTCTTTGTCCTGTTCCACTTCAATTAACACACAACACCAAGTGACATTTGACGACCTTTATTAAACTTCAATAAACATGATTGTTAACCAATAGTTATAAATTTCAACCAAAAACATGATACTGGTGATAATAACACCCATGGAAGAAGACATGAAATAACCATAAGGGCAGTACAACCACTCACCCTTGATAAGCAGCTTCCCCCACTTGCTCACTTATCCTTGCCTTAACAAAGCAGTGTTCACGCTCACCTTCAATTTATTCAATTACACCACCATCCATATAAGCAGCTCAGCTTACTTATTAACTTGTCCACCAGAGCAACCACTCACTTTCCTTCCAAACTTATTGAATTGCACATCCATTACCAGAAGGGGAACAGAAGAGGGCAAACCTGCCCCTCTTCTCTGCCCACCAGCCTGACCAGGCTGTTCCCCTGCTTTTTACCAAAGCTTCCATCCTAAGGCCAAACATCATTCGGTGCACCCATTTTCTAAACTTCAGCTAGATCATAAACACCAGCCCTCATCTGCAAAGGAACACAACAAACCGTGCCTTTCTTAAGCCTCCCTGGTAGACACAGTACCCAAATCCTGAACTATCTCCTAAAACACCTGCATACCTGCAATACCTGAAAAACCCCACTATCCCAAACCACTGTAAATTCAACTGTGCTTCATTGAACCCAGATAAAGTAATATGTACCACACCAGAACAACAAACCTCATTAGTTTTACTTCAATTTACTTCAAGGATTGCTCATTCTAACTGCCCTCTACAACCTCACTGCATACCACTCTGATGATCAATTCATCTCCTGCGACAGATGTATTCAGGACAGCAGGAATAGCCACCCCAACAAAACCATCACCTTCCAACTCCATTCCCTTCAAGCCCCGACTGCTTACATCTGTAAAAGAAAAAAACACTGTAAATTCACAACTCTCACCCAACAAACATTCTTAAAGACATTAAACCATATCTAAAAGTGCCTTTTCCTGGAACTGCCCCCCCATGACACTAACCTGTCTCCCTTACCTCAGCCCAACCCCACCTTACTTGTATAAAATCCTTTCACAACCCAACAAGAACATACAACAAAAGCAATCCCACAATACGCATCAAAAGTAAAATGATACCCACTGAAAATGTTGCAAGTAATCACTGTGGAACGATAAGTTAAATATAACCATACCTTACCTGCGTCCCCTACTTATTTCTATATGAAACAATCTAATAGTCTGCTGAACATATATGTAACCAACACCACAAATATATCTCCACAGATACCACAAAATGTGGTAAGGGCTATTCAGCTCACAGTTGCCATATGTAGTAGAAGAAAACACATTTTTTGTACTTTCCTGCAATTTAATTTACCAAGGCAGTCTATACTAACAGCCATTCTTAAACAATAACCTCAGTTCCCCCAACTAAACTGAATAACATGCCAAACATCTGCTTAGCAGCAGCCCTCCTAACCATGAAGAACCCCATCTTCCATAAACAGAATACATAAAACCTAAATAACTCCCTACTACCCCAAAGTCTTAAATTCCACTTTAATGCTTCCCTATTAATGCATCACCTCTGCACCCAACAGCAAATTCTAATTTGGCCCAAACACTCACCTGAAATGCTCCCACAAACTCAACTCATCCTTACGTTGCCTCTGAAACATACAAATTAACTAACCTACCCCTTCCCACACCACTGCAGTTGCACAAACACTGCCTTCCTGCAAGAAATGGATAGTCCTACTTTTTGACTCCAACACTCATTTGATTCAATAAATAAAACTGAAGTCCTGTACCTCCCCCCATATATTACCCATGTGACCAATTCAGGCTGCTGCAGTCTCAATACCCAAATGTCCCCTTTCATACACAATGCAAACACACCAAAATGAGTGAATAAAATTACAGCAGAACTTGTCGCCTCGTTCCCTGCAGCAAGTGAAAACCTCTTGGTAGCAACTTTAATCACCTAAGAAGAGTGCTTCTTTCAGACCTCCAGCTGATAGTACCTCTGTGCCGATCATGACTGACTGCATTACGTAGCATTCCAACATCTAAAACACCCAACATAACACCACCATCTGTAAAGAAAGAGAAAAATGTAAATCATCTGAAATACAAACACATTTGAAGACAACCTGCCCCCACAAAGCTTTCCGTAGACCCCAGACCATACCCTGAAACGTGTCACAATAATGTCACCCTTTAATGGACAACCCCAAGTCCCTTTAAACACTGCCAATCCTGCTTTACCTTACTTGTAATTTAATTTTAATTACCTTTCACCACATTGCACCAAGTCTGACATGTCCAATGAGTTACTAAAGTTGGATCAGCATCCTTCACCTCTCATGGGCGCTTTCTACAATCCACCAACTGATGGTCCTCTGCGCATCTGTAAATAAAAGACAAATTATGTACTCACCACTTCTCTTTCATGCCAAAATTCTCTGCACACACAACCAGATTGCACTGCCAAAAGCACTCCGCCATATCCCCCAAGAAATCCTTCTGCTTACAATAAAGGAATATACTACAATAATTGTGTTATGCCACACCTGCAGTGACTGGTCCACTACTTATTTGGCTTATTAAAATGAAGAATGCAAGTGAAACAATACATGTATATTCTACTTAACCCTAGATGTAGGGGATAATTGAAGCAACAAAATACACCCAGTGTTAGTGATTCCTCTTAATTTTACATGAACTCACCACATTTAACTTGCTATCAGAATGATTTATTTGAAAAACCTAAAACAATGACTACCATATTCACAAACTCCCTCAGACAAGATACCTAAAAAACTACTGTAGTCTCCATAAATCCATACTGGCCAGCTATCATTGTTGTGGAGTCCAAGCCTAGCCAAATACCCCATCCAAAATCATAGCCTGTTACATATGCCAATACAGTACTATTGTACAAAATCCCTTTAACATCTTGTTACTCCCCATACATTTACAATGTACTTCAGTAATGAACCCTTACATACCCAAACATTATATCCCAAGTCCTAGCGCTGCAGTGAAATGGCTGCTTCAAACCCCTCACTGCTGTTCTTACAAGCTCAGGTATTTGTTCACTGGCAATGAAAATGAATGTAATGACCACCTCAATCTGTTAGGGCCAAGACCAGCAGAGAGACAGTTATCTGCTCTGAAATTTTCTGTTAAGAACCTAATTACATTCCCCGTAACTGTTGCCATTATTTCAGCAGCCATTGAGTTGGATAATTATAGCTTAACATGTTATTCAACAATTGAGCATCACATAAAAGCAATGCCTTTTGGCTTTTCCTGGTTAGGGATGGCCACAGCAGATCACCTGTCCACTAATGATTGGCAGTGGCATTTACAGTGTCGAGTTGCCAGACTGCCACCCAAACTTCACGGAATGCACAGCCGCATGCACCTACCCACAGGGGAGGACATGCAGACTCCGCACAAACCAAGCACTACTCTTAAGGCTTATAAAGCAGCCAACACAGGATTGCTTTAACCTACCCCCTCTGAAGGATATGAAGTCCAAAACTCAATGTAAGTCACTGCCCAGTACCCAGCTCTCAACCTTCCATTTCCCAAATGAGGAACACTAGCCTTTAGAATGTGGAACAAATAGGCAAAATGTGGACACATACTAACAGTTTACCAACCATCTCCGCTAGGAAGGTCATAGGATGGTTAAAACACACTGTTTACATTTAAATGCCAAAATCTGTGAACTCAATTGCCCCTGTGCTGATATTATGCATTTCAGTCTCAATACTTTAAAGGGATTCCCATTTAAAAAGATTCACATAAATGACTATTGTGATAACATTTTCAAACAGCTTGCATCGTCCATCTGCCAAACCCACCACAATTACTGCAACCTGCACTACCATACGGAGTGCCATCTGGAAACCATTCATCCAACATAGCCACCATGGCTAGATGTGCAGTGGATTCCACACAGGTAAGCCCCGAGTGCACAGCACTATATGTCCTTGGCCACAATACACTATGTCCTCTATGTTATCCCATGTGAAAACTGCACTCAAACAGCAGCAAAAAGCCAAATCATACCTCTACAGTCAAAGGTATCCCAAATACATGTTTAATACATTTCAGGCTAAGTGCTAGCCATTCACCACATTAACCTTTTAAACTAAATTCTCAAATCACTGACATTTTTAGATGTCCAAATGATCCATATATTCCAGATATACAGAAGCAACCTGCAAAGATATAGATGCCAAGAGGCAAACATTTTTTTTTCTTTTTTATAATTCCCCCCATGTTGTTAGCACTTTCCTTCCACATGCTTGTCCATGGGCTTAATATCAAGTTACATTCAAACAATCCTGGCCACAATATACTGACAGACAGTATCCAGCATCCGACTGCCAAACAAACAAACTCAAAAAGCAAACCCCAAACCGCATACTCCCAGGAAGAATAGCTCACCTGGTCTCTCGCAAGTGAGCACAGCAACCTTTATTCACTTACCTGCTCTCCGAAAACACACCCGAACACCACAACATGGAAATGCGTGCAGCGACTATCATATCAACTTAAACCACGTCTTCCAATCATGTGGATCTCATGCGATCTCTACCACACAACCTCCCACACCGCATGTGCACAGCCAGCCATCTCTCTCTTACCCCAGAGCCCACGAAACAGCCAACAGTTGCGGCCCAAGGAATTACCTCAAAAAACACCTTGGTAGCCTGCATTTGTTAAATAAGTAAACCATACAGCTGACTTGCCAACCATGAAGAACAGATTACCTAATTTTATTTCTCTATAGCCTGTGCCTCACAAGGCAATAGAGGGGCAGACATGACCCACATTCCCATACATGGGAACAAGGCAGAAGCCAACACTGTGAGGCAGAAACTGTCTCCACTGAGGCCTCACATGGGAAGTCCTGCCCCAAGCATGCCCACACTGCTTGCATCAATATGAATACATGAAATGTATGACCTCCCTAACTCAAGTATCACACCAGCATGAAAAGCAAATGGCATGACATCCCAAACTCAAGCATTGCTCCATACCTTCTACAGTCTCTAATGATTTTCCACTAACCTGCCAGAACACCACAATTTCATGAACATGCACCAAAGCATGAAGCAGAAACTGAACTCACTGCTAAAATCCACACAGCTGAGAGGCACAGGCCTGATCCAAGACATGTAACCCCCACAACACCCTCGAAACAAACACAGAGCAGCTCCCACTGTAACTGCTCATGCGTGGCAACAAATACCAATGACCTCTCTAAAAAATGCTGCACCACAGACCGCCTCCACCCAGAGAACCCGCACCTACCCAGCCTCAAAACCCAGACAAATGGCATAACTCTCGACCTCCAACAAGCTATATTAATGTTAGTTAAAATAATTTTGCAATCTAAAATATGATATACAGTACACATATTTTAATACCAAGTGAAGATAATATGAGGAGCAGAATTAAAAAGTATCATTTTAGAATATCTAATCAAAACCAAGAATTGCCAACAAAAATATAAGACCCTGGAGATTGAGTTACCAGATATTAAAACATATGCAGTGGCATTACTTTTTAAAGTGACAATACAATAGAAAACTACTAAATTCAATGCTAACTGGTTCTTCTTTTGGATATTTTAAACTGTTCTGTGGAACACTTCAGCTTCCAGGTGTGTTTTTTGCTGCTTTTTGTTTTTTAACTGTAGCAAGAAAAGCAAATACTAGAAGCATGAGATGAAAAAAAAAAAAAAAAACAGGACAACTCTGAGCAGAACCTGCAGCCTGCCAAAGCAAAACAGACCAAAACCATGATGCAAAATCCAGACCCCTAACAAAAACCACCCCATCCGTCCAATGCATCCGACACGTGTGCTGCAGCCCAAGCTCCACCAACCATGCCCAAACTCAGAGGCATGCCGCTGCCCAAGCTCCCCCAACCAACTCAAAAAAATATATATATAATTAGCCATTACTCAGCACTACCACCATAAGACCTTAGCCATTACTCCCTCTACCACTATAATACCAAGGCCTACCTGACACCCACAGGTCGTCTCGGATGTACCTGCTATCTAGCAAGTTCACGCCAAAATGTGACTCCTACTTTCATTACACTTGACAAAAAACCCTCTAATCCCCTCCCTATTCTTACCTCATTTCCTCCTAACATCCCTCCCAAACATTTAACCCTATCCTACCCTTATTCTTTAATCCCGCCTATCCCATGTATCTAGCACCACACTGAAGGTGTCCCAGGACAAAAGGGTCTGTTCCAAACCTCATTTCTCAAAACTAGGATAAACTGTATCACTAAATGTGAACTAGTACATTCTCAATCCTTATACATTCTTACTCTCCCTTCTTAATGCTATCTAATTTTCTTCCCTGACTTTCTCTCTAAATATAACATAAGCCTGCTTTTCCCTCCCTTCATATTGTAATTCCTATTTGTATTAGACTAACTTAAATTTAATTTCTCTACAAACTGTCTAAATTTTTTCTAAATAGTAAATGATTGTCATATATCTTGTATCAATTCTTAACCAATGTTTATATAATTATTTAAACTGCAGATGTTTTTGTTTTATATTTGAAGATTGTAAAATTATTGTTCTCAAAATATTTTGAAAGAATTTGGAGCTTTTCTCCCCAGGCCTACACTGAAAAATGGGTTCTACCCAGTCAGACCTTCCCTGTAATCAAATGTCAATAAATAAATAATAAAATAAATATCTGCAAGGCACTGAGCAAGTACTGCCATAAAAAACTTTGACATCATGACACATTAAACATTAGCATAAAATAGATCTGTTCTATATTTAATAACAATCTGGCAATTTTTGGCTTGCACCATATTTGCACAAAGGGTGGCAGGGAGCACAACTGAATACTGCTACTTCACATTCCAAGTTCTAAACCTAAAAGAAGAATCATGCATGCACAAATACTTTGTCAACATCTGCACAAATTAATTTCTACACATTGCACATTAGGAAGAGATTTTAAATGCAGATACATATTGTTCTTGCATGTTATCACTTCTTTACATGGGCATGGCTTGCTGTACACAAGTGAACTGCAATAAACTGTATATTTGACTGAACATTTCTATCTGTACAGTTATGTCTGCACTGCAACACTTACATCTGCAAATGATATACAACCACATACAGCCCTGGAACACATACTTCATCATTACTTAGCCCTACTGCATTGGAAGATTAACAATCGTTTTCTACTGACAGTGCACATTGCCCATCCATGAGCAGATACCATTGCTAATAACAGTAGCATTCATTAATGGTTACATAGCCGACTTTAGGCATAAGCCAACTAGGTGGCCACCTAGGGCACTGCTCTATGAGGGAAGCTTTTCCAGTATTTATTTGTTTATTTATTTATTTATGTATTTATTTATTGTAGTAAAGAAAAAGGTTCTTTAATATGTGTTGAATAAATACAGGAAATACTGAAGATTGCACTTACAGCATCATATCAACAAATATGGCTTTGTACTAAAACTTCCAACAGCAAAATCTCTTCACTGACACATATTAAGAAACTACTACGATGTACATTGCACTGTCACACTGTAGAAGTAAATCTTCTTTGGTGTCACTTGCATTAAGTAATGTGTTCTTTAGATTGTGTAACTAGATAAATCTCACAGCAGTCAACTTGTGTGGGTGTATGTGGGTTGTGCATAGCACCATGTAAATATGACCTTGTGTACTGCTGGCCTCACTGAACTAGCAGTCTTACGCTGCAGGGTAAGTCCATATCAATGTCAGACCTTTCTCCCTGCATCATCATTTCTGTAGCACAACATTAATGTCATTCTCTATAAAGTGCACTCTCTTGCTGTCAGACTTTGGGTGTGGCACTTACATTAAGTACTGGAGCCTCTAGATAGGTAGATTGTTCTAATCTCACAGCAGTCCATTTGTGTGTATGTGGGTTGTTTATAAAGTCATGTAAATATGACCTTAAGTACTGCTGGTCTCACTGAACTAACAGTTTGGAGAAACTATTACATTTCAGGGTGAGTCCACTGCAAAACCACACTAATGTCATCTTCTATAAAGTGTACTCTAACACAGTATAAGTCAGACTTCTGCAATGGTGCTTGTGTGAAACACTGTGTCTTCTAGATTGTGTAACCATATACATTGTCACAGCAGTTAACTTGTGTTTGTGGCTTTTGTAAAGAGTAGTGTAAATATGACCTTGAGTACTGCTGGTATCACTGAACTAGCAGTATGACTGCAGGATGAGTGCATGTCAAAGTTAGACCCTTATCCCAATATCATCTTCTCTGCAAAACAATGCTGATGTCATCCTCTATAAAATGCATTCTCATAGTATATAGGCCTGCCTTCTCTGGTGGCACTTGTGTTAAGTACTGTGTACTCTAGATTGTATAATTCAATAGGAAGAAGGTTTTAATCTCATAGCAGTCAACTTGTGTACATGGGCTGTGTATAGATTTTTGTAAATATGACCTTAAGTACTGCTGACCTCACTGAACTAGCAGTCTGGTGAAACTTTTAAACTGCAACATGAGTCTATATCAGTGTCAGACATTACTCCCAATGTCATCTCATCTGCAACACAATGCTGATGTTGCCCTCTGTAAAGTGCACTCTCACACTATATAAATCAGAATTCTGTGTGGTGTTTACATCAACAACAGTGTCCTTTAGATTGTATAACTGGATAGGTAGAGGGTTCTAATCTCATAAAAGTCAACTTGTGTACATGGGTTTTTTTATAGTCATGTAGATATGACCTTATGTACTGCTAGCCTCTCTGAACTAGCAGTCTGGAGAAATTTTTACACTTCAGGGTGAGTCCACATCAACGTCAGACTATTCTCCTAACATCATCATCTCTGTAACACAAGGCTGAAATCATTGTTATAAAGTGCACTCTAACAGTGTGGAAGTCAGGCTTCTTGGGGGTGCTTGCTTTATGTACTTAGTCTTGCAGATTGTGTAATTATATAGGTCAAAGGTTCTAATCTTACAGCAGTCAACTTGTGAGTGTGGGTTGTGAAAACATGACTTTATGTACTGCTGGTCTCATTGAACTAGCAGTCTAGACAAACTTTTAAATGCACTGTGAGTCTACATCAATGCCAGACTCTTCTCTACATATTATCTTCTTTACAACACAATGGTGATGACATTCTCTGTAAACTGTACTCTCAGATTGTATAGATCCTACTTCTCCAGTGCCACTTGTGTTAAGCACTGTGCCCTCTAGATATTGTAACTAAATAGCAGAGATTTCTAATTTTACAACAGTCAGCTTGTTTTGTGTGTGTGTGTGTGTGTGTGTGTGTGTGTGTGTGTGTGTGTGTGTGTGTGTGTGTGTGTGTGTGTGTGTGTGTGTGATGGTGGGGCCATAACATCACTGGAGGATTAATTCAACAGCTGGGTTAATTTGACTTCCACTCGTGAGAATCATTTACACAGGCAGATGAATCCCGTATCCCCTTTTCCCTCTGTCTAGAAACACATACTATCTGCATCACACTCAAGAGGTCATTTTTTTCACAAATGTACTCTCTCACCACTAGTCATCTCTATCCTGTGGTGCATGCATATATTACACTTGCATGTAGACTGTGTCAGAAAATAGGTAGCGAGTTCAGACAGAGGCATGAGAACCTCATGACTATATGTATATAAACAGAAATGGATTCAAGACTGTCAGCTGGCCTCTCTGAGGTTGCAGTCTGGTGAAACTTTTTCACTGCAGGATGAGTACACATCCCTTCTCCCAGTATCACCTTCTCTGCAAGACAATGAAGATGTTATCCTTTAAAAAGTGCACACATTAAGTACCATGTTCTGAAAGTTGTGCAATTACATAGGTAAAGGATTCTAATCTCACAGCAGTTAATGTGTGTGTGAGATTAGAATCCTTTACCTATGTAATTGGTAAAGGATTCTAATCTCACAGCAGTTAACATGTGTGTGTTGGTTGTGCAAGGAGTTATGTAACTATAACCATATGTACTGCTTGTCTCACTGAACTAGCTGTCTGGAGAATGTTTTACACTGCAGGGTGACTCCACATCAGTATCAAACCCTTCTCCCAATATTATATTCTCTGTAACAAAAAAAAATGATTTAATCTGCTATAAACTGCTTTCTCAGACTGTATAAATCTACCTTCTCTATTGGCACTTGTGTTAAGTACTGTGTCTTATAGATTGCATAACTAGATGAGTAGGAATTTCTAATTTTACAACAGTTAACGTGTGTGTGTGTGTGTGTGTGTGTGTGTATGTGTGTGTGTGTGTGTGTGTGTGTGTGTGTGTGTGTGTGTGTGTGTGTGTGTGTGTGTGTGTGTGTGTGTTTGTGTGTGTATGTGTGTGTGTGTGTTTGTGAGATGGTGGGGCCATAGCATCACTAGAAGATTAATTCAATAGCTGGGCTCATTTGACTCCCACTCATGAGAAACATTTGTATGGTCAGATGAATCTCACATCCTCTTTTCCCTTTGTCCAGAAACATATATGTTTTGCCAGATACTGAAGAGTTCATCCTTTCAGAAATGCACTCTTGCACCACTAAAGTCAGATCTCTTGTGTGGCACATCTGTATAATATACGTGCATGGAGATTGTATCAGTAAATAGGTAGGGAGTTCAAATACAGCTGTGAAAGCCGTATGAATATATGAGTTTGAATGTAAACGATTGTAGTAGTGTCTTACGTGTCTTAGTTTTGACAACATTTAGAATGTTATGTGGCTGCAGAAGTCATTTTTGCACACACGACTTCTTTACAAGACACGGCTGATGTCATCCATTCAAAGATGCAGTGTGGCTCACATGTAGTCAGATTTATTCTGTGGTGCATGCCTCTAATCCACTTGTGCGGAGTCTGCACCATACCATTAGATAGGTAGGGAGTTTGAATACAGAATTGTCTTCTGTGAGTGTGTGCTTTTTCCTCTTACTGTGCAGAATAGCTACAAATACATATATGATGCATATCTCTGCACTGTGCTTGTGATGTGTGACCACTTTTTAGTGAACTCATCAGTGTAATACATAATAGTGATATCAGCCATTGAAATGTGTAGTGTCACAGTTGTAAAATAAATCATGAGTGGTGCTTGGGTTTCATCAAGCCTTCAGTAGCTTGTAATGTTAGGTATAGAGTTCAAATCCCAACATTGCTGCTTGCACTCAGTGTATGTATTATTAACAGTGTTGTCACCCACATGTGCTAAGCTCATGTGTAGATATTGTTTCATCTTACAAGAGTTTATTCTAGTTTTCATTTTGAAATGCTGTATTGAAGACTGATGCTATCATTTGATTAGATCATCCTTCCATACCGGTAGTTGCCTCTTCAGGATTGAGGACATGCGACAATGTAATGTATGTTGTTACCTAAGTAAGGCATGTCTTCCAGTATGGGATCACATGTATTCATTGTACATAATTGTTGTTCTACCATCACAGTGACAATGGCAGGAGGCCACAATTGTGTTAAGGTATAACTAGCATCAGGCAATATTGTCTGACATACAGCAAGATTATTTCTAAGTAATTACAGGGACACATATTCCTTGATTCATTAAAATGATGTAATGCTTTCACATAACAGACACAAGTTACAATGTATTTATACAATGGCACATTCATTGATCTGACTGCTGTGTTGAATTTCTCAAATCTTTGTGAAATATTCCAAATGAGCATTGAGTGACTGTAAGCATTTGTGTCCTTAATTTTTCTACAGGAATAACCCCCCTCCCCAATTCTAATATGGATGTATAGAGTGGCAGAGGCCTCTCCTATCCATTTTATTTGATAAAAATTATGGGTGAATATAGTGCTTCTGATTTAATCACTTCATATAGGTGGAGTTCAACAGCTGTGATAACAGTTCTGCTGTGATGTATGTGATTCAGAGCCATATTGTTAGTTAGTGTAGTTGTACAGGTTGATGTTTGGCTCTGCCACAGGGAATCAATCATACAAAAAACATTACATCACATCAGTATTATACATTGATATGTTGCACAAACACATGTGACAATATCTTTGAATTTCATGGCAGAAGAAATTTGTTCTGCCAGTATCATGGTGAGAGTGTAACAGTGGCACTTGCATTGAGTAATGTGGTGTACACAAGTGTATTCCAGCTCTTGGTGGTATTTGCACAAAAATACATTAAGACATTCCATGACCAAGGACTATTGATAAAGGACTGATCACAACTGCATCCACATGAGCATAGCCAATTAATTGCCATCAGCCTGGTATGCTGATATGACATTTATTATTGGGGACATTTTTTAAATTCCCAAATTAATTTCAGTTGTATCCATCTCTACCTCCTGTGGCAGATGCCAGCAGTACACAGCTCCATGGAATACATTGCATCAAAGTGTGTTGTTTACTTTTGTTCTTATGTGTCCACATGATAAGTGAGTCAGGCAGGAGTGCCTTAGACAAGTGTACTATGTATATCACTCTCTGCTCACACATTTGTGATGCCACACACACGAAAGTATGGGATGTATACCCATTAGAATATTAAAGTGCATAACACCCATCAAGGGTGATCCTCTTCATACATTTAAGTGGCATACACAGTTAATACACAGCTCAGTGTAAGCTTTGATGGCATGGGTTAGATCTTTGCAAAAAGAGATTATGCCTTCTCAGCCATTCAACATGTTATATTGGTGAAATGTACACTATGAAAATATCCCCTAATCTATGTACTGCCTTGCTGTCATCTCATCTCAGCATGTTAATAACATTTATGTCTCATTTAATCCCATCCATTACAATGCTATTTTGTGTAACTATCACATTTTATAATATCATGTCTGCTTTTATTTACCTATATTTGCTCAGGAAGGTTGCCACCTTTAATTATTATGACATGCGTATTGCACAATTTTATTATTACAAAATTGTATTTGTAACATAAGCATATTTAAATCAATTATCTTAGTACAATTTAACATTTACCCACTCCTTTTGCATATTTCTGTATACTTTTCTTTTCTTTGATTTCAGTGCACCACTGTTCTCAGTACACTTTGCCATCACGGTAAGCCATCTATTGTAGTTGGCCTTGCCGTTTACCCTCCCTCTTAATTATTTCTGAATTCATATGTTTGATTTTTGTGTACATTGCACTCAGTATACTTCCCCTGCCTGGTACAGCTTGCACTATTTGCCTTACACATATGTAGCTCTTTGGGCTGTCCATGCGAACACACTTTACACATTTGACCACAGACAAGCCTGTTTGTTTACTGTGTGTTCTTCTGCTGCTCAGCATGCTTTTTAGGCTGACAACACTGCTTCTGGCCATGGAAAAGTACTTGCATTCATGTAGGGATGATGAGCAGCATAAATATATGATTAGAGCTTCTGCTCATTGCCTTAACATGTAAACATCATGTAGGCTTCGCACAAAGCTTATATGGCTGTTCATGAATCCCGGGGATTATGTAATAAGGAGCTTCAACAACAGGGAAGAGAAAGCAGTTAAATCCTATGTCAGTCCAAAATGAGTGAAATCTACTATAGCAAAAACCAACAATGTCAGTGTGGTATATTGAAGATTTTCCCATGGTTGGTGTGGTTTAATCATGAGGGCAAAGCCCGAGTGATTAAATAAAGCCAGCCGTGGGTAAATTTCAATATACCACAACCACAGAGTCAGTTATTGCTATTATACAATGACATTATTTAAGGAAAAAAAATACTTACTTTTCTTAAATAATGTCTTTGTATAATGGCGCATTACTGTTCTTCCGTGGCTGTACTGTGGTGGTGGTGCTGTGGTAGCGTTGTCGCCTCACAGTTAGACGTTGCCCATTCAATTCTCAGTTAGAGCTTCTTCTGTGTGTCGACATGCGTGAATGGGCATTCCTTCGTTGAAGGTTGTGCGTTAGTAAGCAAGTAAAAATCTATTGCGAATCATTAGCGGACCGGAGTTCCGCTGTGGCGACCCCTAACCGGGAAAAGCCAAAAGACGCTGACTGTTCTTCCGCGGCTGGTGGTATACTGCTTCCTTGTGTTGATGTACTGCACATGCGTATGGGTCTTGTGTTCCCTCGCATACAGTGCTTGGGAAAGTAAGCAATGGAGAAAAGAAGAATCTGTTGCTCCACTTTTCCTTTATTTATTTATTTATTTATTTTTTTAATTAAAAAAAGGGTTCAGGAAGTTTAGGGTAGGAGAGAGACAGAATGGAGGAATTACAAGGGAAATTAGGTACGTGTCTTTAGTTTTAAACAACGTGCCTGATTTTCCTTGTATTTTCTGCATGGTGTCTCTCTCGTATGCCCAGATTCTGGACTAAAAATTTTGTTTTTATTTTTGTTGAATAAAAGGTAAAAATTAAATAATATACCAATGGAAAAAATGCCAGGTGACTGGACTTTTTTCCGTTAGTATATTCTCGGATTTACAACGGGCACTCTGGTTGGGCTGGCCAATCAGCATGCTCATTTTAGAATGTTAATGGGCAGTCATTGTATAATTACTGATAGATCATACTGGGCCATGAGCATGCTATATCATTATAAAATAGGGTAGTCTGTCAAACTAATAGAATGGTATTTATATACTTGTCTGGTATTTTGATGCTGCACTATTTGTTTGTTTGTTTGTTTGTTTGTTTTTTGTTAAATAACATTTTATACACAGAGGTATAGTTCTATTCAATGCATTTTTGAGATGATGCTAAGAAGGGAAAATTACATAATAATCTGAGATCAGATAAACAAATTTTACTTAGCTTATTCATATATCCTGGGAAAGACTTTTTTTACTTTGCTCCCTTTCCAAAAATATGCTTTAAAAGACATATTTACAACAAGTTGGGACACAATAGATTCCATGACAGTGCTGTGACTATGGTTTCAGAGAGATTACATGAAATATACTGGGTAGGTACTACAGAGGAAATGTTGGTGATTGTATACCTTCTATGGAAATGGTTACCAGAAAATCAGTGAGGTATGTCTGACACAGGCAGAGGGAACTGGAGACAAGATGATGGCAACACTTTAATTAGCCTAAGAAATTGTCACAGCATTGTGACTTAACAACCATTTGCACTGAATTTAAACTATATTTCAGAGAATATTACTTTTTAATTTACTTATTTTTGACTTTTTAATGAGCCTTCAAAGATCCAGATCACAGACGTACACAATGGTTTTAATTTTAAGACCAAACATTTTTTCAATTATTTGGTTGCTTAATTAATACGAATTAATTGCTTTTCTTTACATAGAAAGTCTGAATGGGTGAAAATCCTGTTTTAGTGGAGACCTGTGAATAAAAGGTCCACATAGTAGCACTATGAAACAGTATATAAAAAATAGCAATCACATAATATTCAGTGTACAACGGAATTATAGTTACAGTAACAAATACAAAAGATGCCAAAATATTTAGACAATACAATATTAGATTAACAACAAAAGTAAATAGCACTCCTGAATACATATACAAGTGGGACAATGGATTTAATGCTGTACTGAGAAAGAATGTAAAAAGATATTTTATGAGATATACAAGGAGCTGTTTTGGAGAACAGGTAGCAGGGGAGAATAGTAAGGTAGGAAGAGATGTATACTCATAGAAAAAGTGGAAAGAAACAGGGTTGTGTGTAAGATAAAATGTTATTCTGTAATGAGTACTTTAAAATTAATTTCTACCACAGTCTTTTTATTTTCTTGTTATATGGAATTGCAGCAGCATTTACAAATTCTACTCAGGACATGAAACACTATTTTATCCAATTTGTTATTGGGGCATACCTATTTGTATATGTTTCACAACAAAATGTATGCCTACATTTTTTTCTGCAGGATACTGTCAGACTTGGAAAAGTCACACATCACACAGTACTTAACATGTTATCTTTAGGATGGGGTTCTCTCCTGCCTATGCTTGCTGCCTCTATGATGTTTTCAGGTTCCTGAATATTCAGTAAAGTCACAAATGCTACTGACGCATGAAGCAAAAATGATTTTGGTTACTGTTACTCAATGCCAGAAGCTACCCATCTATATATATATATATATATATGTATATATACATATATATATATATATATATATATATATATATATATATATATATATATATATATATATATCTAGGACTGCTACAGAATCCTGAAAGCCCAAAATATTGAAGACCAAAATCCTGAGACATTATTTATGAAAAATAAGAAATTTCTTTCTTAAATAATGTCATTATATAATAGCAATAACTGACTTATGGCTGTGGGTACATTGAAGATTTAAGATTTACCCATGGTTGCCTTTGTTTAATCACTCAGGCTTCACCCTCATAATCAAACCATGACAAGCATGTTTAAATCTTCAGTATACCACACCTACTCATCAGTTGTTCCTTAAATATATTTACATGCATATATAGATATAGACATAGATATAGATATACGGATTCACTTCATAACATTGAAATATCAAAATACTGAAACTCAAAACACTGAAACCAAAATACTGAAAGCTCAAAATACTGAATACTCAAAATACTGAAACTCAAAATACTGAAAACACATATTATGCATAAACTCAGCTTAAACAACATAAATCATAACAATTTCTACCAAATATATGCAGGGGGGCAAGCCCCCCTGTACCCCCCCATGTGGGGGGCAAGCTACACCCCTGCTAATTAAATATATCAACTCCAAGATTGCACATAGTGTAGTTAAGCGCAATCTTGGAGTAGATATATATAATTAGCAGGGGGTGTGGGGGGCGCAGCCCCCCCATGTGGGGGGTACAGGGGGGCTTGCCCACCTGCATATATTTGGTAGAAATTGCTATGATTTATGTTGTTTAAGCTGAGTTTACACATAATATGTGTTCTCAGTATTTTGAGTTTCAGTATTTTGAGTATTCAGTATTTTGAGCTTTCAGTATTTTGGTCTTCAGTATTATGAAGTTTTGTCATTTTCAGTATTATGAAGTTTCAGTGTTATGAAGTGAA
>NC_056731.1:1037022549-1037030049 GCF_019279795.1 Protopterus annectens | reverse complement strand
ATATGTATATATATATATGTGTGTGTGTGTGTGTGTGTATGCATGTGTATAAATATATATGTATATATATATATATATATATATATATATATATATATATATATATATATATATATATATGTGTGTGTGTGTGTGCATATATATATACATATATATATATATATATATATATAAAACACGTGCATAGTGTGTGTATGTATGTAAAGATATGCATTACATTTGACCTACAGCAAAGGTTATGAGATTATAAAAAATATATATATATTTTATCTATATCATTTTTCTTACATGGGCAATAAATTATTAACTTCAATAAAAAATAAAGGACGATAATGCAGGTAAACTAGCTAATTATGAGTTCCTTTATTAGAAATCTGCTTAATCTAAATAAAACATTCAAATTAAAATAGCAATTGACTTTTTTTTCATTGTCCTTTGAAGAAAAAAAATATTAAATAATGAAGAACAAAAGAAAAAAATCCAGGAAAATTACTCTGGTGAAACAACCACTCACAAAGGATCTTATTAGAAGTAGGTATTATTTTAAACAAAACACAATTATATTTATAGAACACTTTGCTTGTCTCAGAACACTTTGAATACATCTCATAAAACTGCTACTGTGCTGACTAAATGAGTGGTGTGCACATCATCACCCACGTAAAGCCAGGACATTGCACATACCTGTCTAATATGATTGGTGGTTTATCCAAGACAATGAAACCATGTTGCCTCTTTTTTATAATACATTGACAGTTTTGATTTTACATGCATGGCACATTCCCATCAGTGGAATGCATCTTTACTGTTGGCTTTGACATAAAAATCTTTTAGACCTTTACCAAAGTTTTTAAATTGCATTTTAAATGTGCTACATTAGCCTAGTTGGAGGACTAATGAATACAGATTGCAGTGAATGATATTCATACTAAGCTGTTTTCTATAGGTTTACCACCAGTTCCTCTTTGTGAGGGACAGTCTCACTTCGGGCAGTTTTGTCCTCCGAAAAAAAACTAAAAAATGGTAAATGTCCTGAGATTTTAAGACAAAATAAGTATATTTAACATTTCTTTACTAGTTGCATAAAAGTTATTTTGTATGTGAAACATAAATATTATATGAAATAGCATAAGCAATACAAGTGCTACAAAAATAAGCTTTTATTTTGGCAGAAACGTAAAGTTCTGTCCTTTGCACTGGCCATGGGTATGTTATGTCCTGCAAAATCTCCCATTTCTACAAAATGTATCCCACTTTGGGCATGTGAAAAGGTGTTAACCCTGATTTTCTACACCTCATTGTTGAAACAGCACAGACGTTTACTGTAAAACTGCTTCAGTCATCATTACGTGCAATATTGGGTTTCAGACTGTTTTAGCAGTACATACTGCCAAAGATCTTCCACACAGACTTCATATGGCCATAGCTGTGAAACATTTTATTATATATAAAGCAAAATGTTGTGAAAAGTTGATGTAGCAGATCAGTATTGAGAGAATGGTTTGCCCCGACTTTCCAGTTTAGAGCATATTCAGGCTGCTGGTCACATCTGTTTCAAATAATAGAAGGGTTTAGCATGCATATCTGAAATGAGTAGGTCACTATGTCATTGGCATATACCCGTTCAATGCCTGGTGAGTAATAGTGTTCAGTGTGATGTCCTTTGATGGAGGATGCATGGTGACATTATATTGTCTTCAGTGCAATGGCATTATCTTGTGCCTGGGAACTTTTGTGCACTGTTTAGTAGTTCAATGATAAATATAGCAGGTTGCTTCAAGGATGTCAGAAGCTACAACAATTAGTGCTCCTGAACCCAAGACAGTATTATTGTTATTTGTGCATAAATACTTACTATGCTATGCTTGCCAGATGCATAACAGTATCATTCATCATGCCCTTCTCCAGCAACAATTATTTTGTCAATAATGACCCCCCACCCAAGAAATATGATGGGGCCCTAGATGAAGTGGGCTGAGTCATCCATGCTGCCAATAGATTCACAGGCGCATAGATGACTACCAGCCTATAGCAACCCCATGGGCCTTTTTAAGTCTAGCCATGCTTCCCAAATGTATGTGACAAGTTTTGATACCCTAGGGTAATTTTAAGTGGAATACACTGGCTTGGGAATGGGAGTGCAAGCATTTACAGACTGCCTTGGTCTAATAAAGTATAGGTGATGGACTAGGAGTAAATTTCTGATTCTGCATCCACTGGTCTAAGTTATTGCATAATTAGGATAGAGAAAAGCTCTGCTTCCCTTAGATAGGCATACTGTTCCAAGGAACTGGCAGTCTCCGAGATTTTTGTTTATTAATTTGCAGTTTGTTAACTGGAAAGTCCATTGGGCCAAGGTGAGCCTTTTTCAATGGAGGCCCGGGGAGAAAAGCTCCATGTGAATACATATTTAAAAAACAATATCATGTAACATAGGATCAACATTAATAGAGAGTGTTATGAATATCAAATCAGCAGGGTTAATAAAAGTATATGTGATACAGTAACATTTTGTGTAATAATATAGGTAAACATGTTATAGTTTATGCTTTATAGAGGGGAGAGAGAGGAAGAGAAGGAAACTGTAGAGTAAGGAGGATGGTCAGGTTGGGCATAGCTAAGGTATACATGAAGGAAGTGTAGATGCATATTAGTCCCTCCAACATATCCTGTTTATGTTGCAGGTGAGGTTTCAGCCCCTAGATTGGGCAATCCTGATCCTATTTGTTTTGCAGGTGTACAACAGGTCCATCAGAGTGAAATCAGGGGATGCTTTGTTGGTCAGGCATAGATCACCCCTCAGCAGTCTGTAGGAAATGAGTACAGAGATAGAGCTTCTAGGTGGTTCACATAGGACACGTTATTATCAGAGGAACATCTGTGGATGCATATGCCTTGCCAGGTACATAACAAAGGGGACATTGCATTTAATGACTGATCTGATAAGGGCTGAATACAGCAGAGCAATGACATCCTTGGACCATGATGCCATACTTGCTTAAAAGTTATGCAGCATAGAATGATGTATTTACCACCAAAAACACATGATGGTCAAAGGTCATGCTACTGTCTACATGCATTCCCAAATACATCTACTGAGTCTAATCTTAGGGATGTATTATCAATGTGGTAGTTTCTAGGTGTAGCCTTCTTTTCAAAGGATACTATTATAAATTTCTTGACATTGAGTTTTCCACTGTGGATCTAGCACCAGTTATTGGTCTGTGTTAGATCTTATTGGATGGTATTTGTTTCTTTGTAGATTTTACAACAGTGCCTAGTTTGTAGTCACCTGCAATTTTGGTCAAGTCAGAGACCCTTGACTTCAGAGAAGTAAATGCCAAAAAAGAGAGGCCACAGCACCAAGCTTTGAGCCTTGGGGAACACCACTAGTGACTGGCCTTTATGTGAAGGCAGACTCACTTATCCTTACTTCATGGGTCCTATATATGAGCCAGATGGCTATTCAGCAGGTGACATAGGAGTATTGCGTTGAATGTTTTGGCCAGGCCAAGGAAGGCAGTATGTTTGCCTTCATCTAATGCTTTGTTAACTTTCTCGAACAAGTCCACCAGATTAGGTTGAGCTGGCATGACCTGCACATGAAACCAGACTGGGTTGTTTCCAGTGTCTGAAGGTTTCCTATGTCATTGTTTATCATTTCCATGACAGTTCTCTCCATGAATTTGCATATAACACTAGTCAGACTTATGAGTTTGTAGTTACATAGCCTGCCTTATGTAGAGGGATGAAACCTGTCTGGAGTGGACAATTAAATAGTTATTGCACTGGTCCTAATACACCATGTTAATGCTATTAATGAGGCATCCTGGGATATTATCAAGGCCTGTTGATGTAGTGTGCTTGACATGAGATCTTGCATTGAAAAACCTGTTCAGTTGTGAAATTTTGGGTAATCAGTCTGGGAGGGAAGGGATAAATCTATTGCTAAATTGGCTGGTCAGTAGATTGGTGATATTTTCCTGCTCAGTATAGGTTGATCCATTTACAATTAGTTAGGTGTCTTGCTGTTCATTGCCTTTGAGGTTGTGGGCATACTAAAGAATGTCTTGTGATTAGCCTTGGTCTGGGAGGTTATTTTAACCTCAGATTTGGCCTCGACAGATTTGATTAGCTCCCTGAGTTGCTTGTTTTAGACTGTTGATAGCATTTCTATCTTTCTGGGCATTACACATCATAAAGAAAACCACAATACGGTCAACTCCCTCACCAAGACCAAGAAATCCAAAAAAGGAATCCAAAAAGGAGTTGAGAAGCTGTAATACACCACACAATCTCTTCCACAAAATGAACGCTTTATTAACATCCGCGTTTTCGTCCCACAATGGACTTCATCAGATACAAAAAGCCATAATGAAACTTCATTAATATACTTTAGTTGATCTAATCAGGCCAATCATTCAATACTTGTTAGTTCAAACTAACAAATGAACTTGCATTGTTAATCAAAAGGTAATTACACTTAATTCCCAGTTGTTTAAAAAATATTTTATATGTGTGTGTTTAAAATCAAATACTTTATTATAAATAGTCTTTTATACTTAATATTTTTAAAAAACATGTTCAGATTTTATTAAAACATCATAGTGGTTTGGTTTGTAAAATCCAAAACTAAAAATACACATATATATTTCATTTAAAAACTTTTTTTGTTTCTTAGAACTCAGCTTGTGTAACATTTTGCTATGGGACAGTGCCATCTATTGGTCTCTTTACATTACTACATCCAACTTTTTATATTCTAGTGGCTTTTAATTTCAATAGTGGTAAAATGGATATATATTCATTTAAGCCAGGGAATTTATTGGCTTCTAGGGCTAATTGCCACCATAATTCTTTATAACAAATATTCTCCTCCCAGGGACCACCTCTAATATCTTTTTTAACTTGGTCTAATACAAAGAATTTAAAGTCATTTTCTTCATATGAAAGTGCATGTCTGTAGAGTGCATTGGTTTCTTTGCATTTGCTCATTTCATACGTATGCTCATAGATCCTCTTTTTCAGGGATCTCTCAGTTTTCCCTACATAGTAGGTTGAGCATTTTTTACATATTGCCAAGTAAACCAGTCCTATAGACTCACACTTAAAATAGCCCTTGCTATACAGCCATACTTCCCTGCTTTCTAAATAGATTTTCTCCTGGTTTATAATAAACCCACATTGTCTACATTTTCCACATTTATAAGTGCCTACCTTCACTGTGTTGGCTCTGTCACCTATTCTATTTTTTCCTACCTTCCCAGTTTCCAACATATTTTTTACATTAACTGAATTCTTAAATACCACCTTTAATTTTGATTCTGGAAGGCCTTCCAGGTCAGTTAAAATTTTAAATTGTTCCCGTTCTTCTTGAAATAACCATTTCACTGACTTTTTTAGAGCATTGTACTCAAGAACCAATGCTTGTTGAAAATTTTCATTCTTAGGAACCTCCTTAGTTCCCATATTCTGTAAGTTTTCTTTCTCCCCTATAATAGGTTTGAACTTTCCTTTTCTCCCTATTGTAACTTCGTTCCTCAAGTCCTTAATAAATTGCTCTGGGTATCCCCTATCTAGAAACATCTGTTCTAATTTATCACATTCTTTTTCAAAATCATTTTCAGAGCTTGTCATCCTTGAGCCTCTAACGAACTGCCTCTTCACTAAGTTCTTCTTACAATAAATGGGGTGTCCGCTATCAAAGTGAAGAAATGAATTTACGTATGTTTCTTTTCTGTATACCCTAGTATCAAAGGAATGGGTATTTTTGAGTATCTCTATATCTAAATATGCTATACTCTTATTGGATATATTGTATGTGAACCTCAGGAAATCAGTTGTGTGACTAATATATTCAATAAATTCTTTTAATTTATCCTGACGCCCCATCCAAAAAATTATTATGTCATCTAAAAACCTCTTATACAATTTACAGTATTCCATGTAGCCAGATTTAAGTATATACTTCTCCTCCCAATTGGCAAGGACCAAATTAGCAAAGGTAGGTGCACAGGCTGCCCCCATTGCCACACCTTGAATTTGCTGGAAAAATTCACCATTATGAACTAGAAAATTGTTTTTCAAAATCAAGTCCATAAAGCCTGTGCACTCTACCTTGTCCTCAAATGTTAACTTTTTATCATTGAATACCTCCTCTTCAAACATTCTGATGCCTTTTTCATATGGGATGGACCCAAATAAGTCTACCACATCTATTGTCACAAACATTAAATCTTTGTCAAATACATCTAGGGTTAATTCCCTGAGTAAATCCCATGAATCTCTCAATATTGCATCTTTATTTATCCATATGTGTTTTGTTTTAACATCTACAAATTTTGCCATGGGTGTGGTTTTTGAACTTTCTGCTGCTACAATGGGTCTAAAGGGGGGATTTTCACTGTTTTTATGTATCTTCGGTATACCGAAGATAACAGGTATCTTCGGTTTGTTAACTTACACATTACACATCATAACTTTTACCATGATTTTCTTATTCACCACAAGACGGGCTTTTTTTTTTTTTTTTTTTTTTTTTTTTAAGTTTGTCCCATGCTTTTTCTGGATAGGTACTGCTATCTCTATTCAGCTATCAACGTGATTGTGCAGGATTTTGTGAACAATTGCACATAGGCAGCACTATTCCCAGGATTTGGAGGGCTTGAAACTTTGCTAGGGTATTAGTTAATATTATGAAGCTTGCCTTAAAATAATTCTTAAACTTCCAGGGTTAGCTGGGATTCTGTGTTTGATTTTTATTTTTATTTCAAATGAGACAGCGTTTTGGTCTGACCTGACCAGTGAGTTCATTACATAAGTAGGGTTGTAACATTCTCCCATGTTTGTGAGGACCAGGTCAAAGATTTTAGCATCTCTCTTAGGTATACAGACCAACTGGTTTAGAGTGTTTGTGTTTAAAAAGTCAAGGAATTCCTGAGCCTGCATGTTTGGGTCATGCATGATACCAAGTTTATAGTGAAGTAGTTAAAGCCACTCATGAATATGGGTGAATGGAGTGTGTCTCCAGTACATTTAAGTATGTGACGTGGGACTCTGGGGTCATAGAGGGAGACCTATAGTTCACAAGGCTATGGAATGGGACATTACCAGTGGTAATTTGGTTGCTGAGAAGCTCGACCCCTATATAGGATCTATTTCTGCATTGCACTTGTAATTAATATATCAACCTTTATCCTCCCCTAACCTTATGAAAAGCAGGCATGTTCTAATAAAATGGCTATTAGTGGGAGCAACTCAGTGATAATAGAGGATTGCAATAAGGTTGCTGATCATAACCAAGTTGTTCATACGTAAATATCAGACCTTCAGTCTACAGACTTTTACAGGTCTGAGATAATAACCTGAGGTTCAAATCAAGCCCTCCACCTTCTATTTGTGAGGTAAACATTGCAATCATTGTGTTATTCCCACCACTTACATGTTTGAGAGACATTTGCCTTGAGAATAGAGTGAAGTTGAGAGATGACTTTCTTGCCA
>NC_056731.1:1036877549-1037017549 GCF_019279795.1 Protopterus annectens | reverse complement strand
TATTGATCTGTGTTATATTACTGTACATTTTCTCATACACAAAATGTTATGTCATCAAAGACATAAATCATCATTATTGCAGTACTGAGGGTTAACTTTTTTTTTTAAAGAAGTGTTTCTTGTAATATAATGCATATGAATGGTTAAATCCTTGCTATCCACCTGAGTTAAACAAGGATGAAGAATTTCTTGCTTATTTAAAAATGAAAGGGTTAAAACATAATTAGTTTTATTAATCATGTGATCAGTTTGCATGTATTTAATGGAGTTTTAGTAGTGCATTATTCAGTCTGAAGAAGTCTCATATAGAGAGACATAAGATCTTAAATGCAATACCAGCTTTTAAAAACTGGTATTGCATTAACAAAAGATCGGGATCAGCTAGTTATGCCTCCTGACATTTTGTGCCCTGGGCATTTGACCCTCTCACTACAATCTAGCTATGCTGTTGGAGTGAGGTACAGCTGAGTCTGCAAAATCATGAAGCATAATTCATAGTCATCCAGCATACAATGGCAAACCTCATCACTTCAAATAACTAAACTTGAAAAAGTTGACATTTATAATTAGCAAGGGTGCTGGGGTGCAGGAAAGCTTACCCACCCCCCAAAAAATATTGCGAAAATATGGTTTGATTTTGTAAGCTTTTTCAGTGGTTTTACATATGGTTAGATTATGTCATAGTTTTCAATATTTTTTTGTAAGGAGGTAAGCCTCACTGCACCACACGCTAATTATATATACCAACTCTTCTTCTTCTTCTTCTTCTTCTTCCTTTAGCTTTTTCCCGGTTAGAGGTCACCACAGCGGATCACCTGTCTGCTCATGATTGGCAGTGGAGGTTTGCAAAACATTGGGCGAAAGGGCAAAAGCCCTCCACTAGTATAATTTTATTTTTTTCAGTGTTTAGATATTCTTCAGTTTAAGTCCTTTTACTTTTAGATATTTTTCTGTTGATCATTTTACTGTCGATCTTATATTCACATCATTTCAGGTATGTGTATACACACAAACACACACACACACACACGTATATATATATATATATATATATATATATATATATATATATATATATATGGGTCTATATTAGATACCCAAACATTTAAAAATTCGAATCACTAAAGAACAAACTTTAGTGATCAAACTTTTAGAAGTTTGAATATATATAAAAATTTCAAAAAAAAAAAAGAATAAAAAAGAAAAACTAAAAGGTGTAAGCTGGGGGGCAAGCCCCCCTGCACCCCCACACCCCCGCTACTTAAATATACCAACTCAAAGATCGCACTACAGTGTAGGTAATGGGAAATTCTCCATTTCTGCACTGTAGCACACTGAAGTGCGATCTCGGAGTTGGTATATATAAGTAGCAGGGGGTGTGGGGGGTGCAGGGGGGGCTTGCCCCCCTGCTTAAACCCTTTACTTTTTCTTTTTTTTTTTAATATTGTTTTTATAGATATTCAAACTTTTAAAAGTATGTTCTTTAGTGATTCGAACTTTTAAATGTTTGAATATCTAAAATAGACTCTCTCTCTCTCTCTCTCTCTATATATATATATATATATATATATATATATATATAGATAGATATATATATAGATAAAGATATATATATAGATATATATATAGATATACATGCACAAATAGAAATGGACATATTTACATTCTTACATAATTTCATAAAATATTATTGTTAGCTTAGTAGTTAATTGTTCTAAGTCAGACATTTTTAGATTCAAACAATTTAGTTTGCGTAGGCTATAAAGCTACTTATTAAAATGGTAACTGTGTAAGACAGTCATTTTTTCCAAAATATTAAATACATGTACAAAGTTCTAAACTCACTTAGCCACCACACCCTAGTTAGAGTGGAGTTGGGGGTGGTGATTAAAGTAGTAAGCGAATAGCCAGAACAGATGATACTGAGCAATACACTATTTGATTAATTATGTATACATTTCTACTTAAACCCTTAAGGTCATAATAATTTTTAACAGTGTTCAGGCCAATTGGCTGAGAAGGAACACTGATTCCATAATATAAGGCATACATTTAATATCTCTTGCCCAAGCATCAATATTTTTTGTATAACTATCTAAAGTAGTTGACTGATGAATTTCAATATGTATATTATTCCATAAAACAACCACATAGTTTTCTATAAATAAATATCTTATCTTGATTTTACATAAATAATTCTTACCGTTCATATTATTGTGATTTATATATTTACTATAAATAAATATCTTATCTTGATTTTACATAAATAATTCTTACCGTTCATATTATTGTGATTTATATATTTACTATTTTTCTACATCTCTGTATTAAATAGATTTGCATGATATTAACATGAAAGATTTTATAAATTAGAATACACTTTCCACTCATATACTTATAACTTAAGGAATAAATATTTAGGTATTTATGGAGAGACCATTTTTACATAGTGGTTATGGTCTTTACCTCCCAAATACAAGGTTCAAGCCTGACCTCTGCCGAATGCCTGTTTGGAGTTTGCATGTTCTCCCTGTGTCTCAGTGGGTTCCTCCCACCTTTAAAAAACACGATGAGTGCTTCCATCTCAAACTCACCTAAGAATGGAGTTGTGGGCAGCAGCACAGACTTTACATTGTGCCCTACAGGGGTAAAAGTTATATAAGTGAACAACTTTGGCCATCTACTATGTTGTGCAGTGTTCTCCAGATAAGAGAACACAGATCACAGACTGCACACTACTCAGCAGTACAAAATATGGTTCTAGGTAAATTGGCTGTGTGGACTGATGTCAGCAAAATGGCATAATTCAGAACAGATATGCAAGGTTTGAGGACCCTGGTACACATGCTAGCCCTGCAGCCCTGGGACAGAAAGCTACTGGCCAGCTGTCATCCAGTTGTGCAGCTCAGGTTACCTGGGATACCTCTGTCCAGCAAAAGATGGATATAAAACCGATCGACCTGCCAAACATGAACTCAGAATTGCTACACTCGGTATAAGTTTGCTAACAGGATGCAGATTGGCAGTAGATATGTATCATCATCCTAAGTATCCAGGATATGGAAGGACAGTGCAGCAAAGCCACTTGGGATACTACTCTGGAGGAGGAATAGCTAGAAAGGGTATAGGAACTATGGTGAGGAAGAGCCTTCAGAAGGCAGTGAGAGATGTTCTCAGAATTAATGATAGACCAGCCTAATGATAGGGCAGCTGTTGTGATAGTGAGGAAAAGAGTGCATTCAGACAGCAGTTGTAGGAACTACTGGATAAAGCAGGGCAACAATAATTGAAGTGACTTGAATACTGGGATAGACAGAAAAGAGTACAATGTCTGCTTAGGCCCAGAAGCGTAGGGCAACAGGAATAAAAAAAGAGGTAATGCTTCATAAAGAGAAAGAGAGAGAGAGAGAGAGTCACAAGATCAGGGACTGGAATAAAATCAACAATTGTAACAGCTGGACCACAAGATAAACCTGGTTGCACAGACTCTAAAGTCAAAACAGACCAGACTGAAAGAAAACACAACAGTAATTCAAATAATTACGCATGAGTCTAGCACCTCAAGAAGGAAATGTTGTAGCTAGAATTGAAGAAAAATGGCTGCACTTCAGAACAGTGCATGTGAAGACCACAAAACAGGTATGCAGCTGTGCAAGGTATGGAAATAAGGTATAAAAGGAAAGCTGGTGATGGAGTGTAAATGTCCAGGAAGTCATCAAAAGAAAGAGTGCAGAAAGAAATAGGGTATAGAAAAGATGGGCCAGGCTAGGAAGGAATACTGATTGGTCAACAAAGAGGATAATAAAGGAGTTGCACTAGCAAAGAGCAAGGTAACACAGTTACTCTACCAGCTTCTGGAAAAAAGTCAGCAGATGATTAAAAGAATCTATATCAAGTCGCATTCCATTCCCATATCTTTCGTTGAAGGCATTGCTCAGAGTCAGCCTGTAATGTCACATCATCTGCATACAGTAACTATGTTGGTCTGTACCCTCCAGATTCTTTGTTAAGGCAGTCCATTGCCAGTATGAAAAGTAGTGAGCTCACAACTGAACTCTAATGCATACCTACCCACTGGGAACCCCATTGTGAGGCTGGACACAGGTCTTACTTGAGTCATTGGCTCCTTGTATATAGCGTGCACTAATTCTACAAATGTTTCTAGAAATTTGAACTGCCACTGCCCAAATCAACTTTCATGGGACCTTTTCGTATGCTTTCTCCAAGACTAGAAATGCCCATTTGGGCTCTTTCCACATCCCTATCTTCTTCAGAACAGTCTGTGCCTCTGCAGACATCAGGTTAGTTGTACAGCATCCTGGTCTGAGTCTGAACTGTTCATCTCCCATCTTACGTTCTACTACTCTGTTTATTTGTTTATCAGTCACTCTCTCCAGAACTTTCATGTAATGTGACAGGAGTTTGATACCTCTGTACTGCCCAGAGATGTGAATGCCCCCTTTCTTCTTGTACACTATCACTAGTTTGCTTATTCTCAGATCATCAGGATAAATCTTTCTCTCCACATTGCTATGAGTACACACAAGATATTTCTCTTATCTCACCCAACATCATTATCAGGTCTGCTGTGGCCTCATATTAACTTGCTGCTTTTCTTAACTTAATTTTCCTTACTGATGTTCTTACTTCTTCTACTTCTTACTCCTCCTCTTCTGTCATTGTATGTTGTGTCTGATGTAGTACAGCTTCTGTGGGGCTTTTTTCATTCAGAAGCTTCTGGAAGTACTCCTTTCATTTGCCTTTAATGTCCTGTGGACAGATGAGCAGTTTGTTGCTGGCATTCCATATGAAGGGTATCTGAAATGCAAAACTGAAGAACCATGTGATGAAACTGAGTACAAGTAAGACAGTTGTGATGGTAGAAAATGAGGGAGTAAGAAGAATCTGAGTAAAACTAGTGGAACAGGTTAATAGATTCAAGAATCTGGAAAGGATGGTTGAGAAGAAGGGAAGTCTGAATGAGGAGGTGAATGTCAGAATCAAAAGGGTTGCAGTCATCTGGCACAGAGTGTCAGGTGTAGTATATGACAGAAGAATGTCAAAGAAGCTAAAAAGTAAGCTGTACAAATCAGTGGAGTGGCCAGTATTACTGCATGGTACAGAAACCTGGGCAGTAAAGGCAGAGCAGTTGAAGAAGTAGAGGTGATGGAGATGAAGTTCCTGAGATAAGTGGTAGGGTGCACACTGTGGGACAGTTGAAGAAATGAGGGCATAACAACAGAAGCCATAGTAGCTCTAATTCTGAAAAGGTTAAAGAAAACAGATTACAGTGGTTTGGGCACATGTGCAGAAAAGAAGAAGAAAATCTGGTGAAGAAAATTTGGGGCAGACAAGAAGAAGGCATGAGGAAAAGAGAGTGTAGAGGAAACAGGTGGATGGAGTTTGCTAAAAAAGAACTACAACAGTCAGTCTTGAGTATCGAAGAAGGCAGGAGGGACACTGAACAGAGAAAAGATGATGACAGTTGACACAACACCCCAACCCCATGTAAAAATGGCAAAAGGGGTTGATTTAGCTATTTACATCTGTCTCTGTATACAAGATCTTTTACCACAGTGACTCTTCTAGGGAATTTATGTTGTACACTTCTGAGAGTTTTCAACTGACTTGTAATGTAAATACCAAACATACTGTTATGCTATATGATAGGTTTATATATATATATATATATATATATATATATATATATATATATATATATATATCTTGTAAACATTAGTCAAGCAATTCATATCTCTGATGGTTACATTTTTCAGTAAATAGCCTTTGTGCTGATCTGATGACACAAGTTATAAATGAAAAAAAAAAACAGAAGTAATCATGATACCCAAATCTTTATATTAGTGAACTTCCGTAAGTTCTACTTCATCTAAGTAAACTGAATTCCTTTGTGTGTGTGTTTTTTTACTAAAATATATGATACTACATGTCTAAACTAAATTTTAATCCTGATGCAGAAGCCCATTTACTCTATGATTTTATGTAGGTGTTTAGTTCTTCAAAATCTTTATTGTTGATATAATAAATCCCAATTCACATTCATCCACATAATTATGGATCCACAGATTTATATTTCTTTGCATGGTAAAAAGACAGCATTAGGTCAAAACACTGATCCTTGTGGAACTCTTGGTTTTATGGACAGATAAACAAATAATGTATTCCAGTATTTAACATAATACTTCAAATCCTGAAACCATTCCATTATTTGTCTAATGATGTAAGAGTTATTATTTAGTAAAATTAGGACTTTCATCAATTGATGAGAATGGTAAATCGTGGACAGTTCTGGCTAAGTCTAAGTATATTGCGCCAAGAACAAGTGCTATATCTAACACTGCCTTAATTTGTTCATAGAAACATCTTAAGTTACCTAAAGTAGACTTCTCTTTTACAAGTTATGTTTTATAATATAAGTTATCATACTACTAGTGCTGGTTTTGTGTATTACATCAATAACATATCATGCAAACATTTGGTAAATACAGACATCAAGCTGATAGACCAATATCTTTTAACTTCTTCTCTCTCTGTCTCTCTCTCTCTCTCTCTTCATATATTAGAGTAATATGTGAAAGTTTCCATGATTTAGGAACTGTGCTATTTTCTAGAAGCTTATTAAATCTGCTATGCAATATCGAGGTAATAATGGTTTTAATATCAACTAGCAGAGACCATGGAATCATGTCTGGGCCCATTGATGTCTTATTAATTTTATTTAATGCATTTTTGACCATGTTTATAGTAAAATTGGAACAGTGACCATACAATGCAATAGGAATTTTAGAGTTATCAGGAGTGCAATACAAGTATTAACAATGTTGTTGTTGTTGTGTCTTTCAGCTTATCCCGGTTAGGGGTCACCACAGCGAACTCCGGTCTGCTAATGTTTGGTAGTGGATTTTACGTGCGAGTTACCAGCCCTGACACACAACCTTCAATGAAGACATTCTCATTCACGCATGCCTCCACACAGAAGACGCTCTAGCTGAGACTTGAACGGGACAACGTCTTGCTGTGAGGCAACAATGCTACCACAGCACCATTACCGCGGGTTAACAATAATGTGTTAAATGTATCAGCTATGATCTGTTGATCTAATGCTTATATATGTTTAATTCTTGTACAGGTAGATAGTGTAGCCTTACTAAATCAATTAAGATATTTATATAAAGATCTTTTACATGTGGGATCATTTAGAAAACAAGTTTCAAAATTAATTTTAGCTTGTCTTATTTTTTCTTATGTGTAGTACATATGCTGTTATGAATTTTCCTATTTATACTGGTGTGATATTTCTTATAAGGATTATACTTTATTGTCTTCTTCTTGAGTAATTTTGTCAATTCTCTGTTCTACCACATAGGATATTGGAATCCTACCCTAATTTCATGCTCAGTAGCTAATGTTCTACGGGACAGAAATTCTTCAAAATTCTTAATAGTCTAAGAGGTTGTAGGCAATATAAGATGACTGCATAATATCAGTTATCCTTTCTATTAGCAAGCAATTATCAAGATCACCTATTTAAATCATTGTTGTTTCTTTATGATTGTTAATTAAGATCAAAAGTCAAAGAGTAGTGGTTGGAGCATACAAGCAGAGACCCAATTTTCAAATTGCTTATGCTTTCAGTATTGTAGTTCAAATTAAATCCACTATGTATGAACCTCTAGTTGCTTCTCTAACCAGGTGTGTCATATTGACAAATGCAGTCACTTGAATACATTCTCTTTCAAATGCAGATTCTGCCGATGATCATTCCATAAAAAATTCCTGGGTCATTTAAATCACCAAAGATTATAATATTCTTATAGTGCAAATTCTTTCCCAACTGGTCCAAATCAAATGTGTATTAAATTATACATAGAGAGTACTCAATATAACAACCCTGCATGTGCTGATCTACTATGAACGTATATTATATCTGCACTATAACTGTTTCAAACTCTCTCCCACTTGCTTTAAGTACTGAAGGAAAAATCATGAATCCAAGAGTAACCCCTCCACCCATTAAATTATGTCACAGTTATTCATACTTTGTATAATTGTTGTAATCTTTAGAATTCCATCATCCAGCAATTGCTATTAATTTATAGTTCCTTTCTGATATTACACAAAGTTTCGTGCATTCCAGTAGTGACATTTTATAACTCTATAGATCTTGTGTCATTATACCTCTCCCCAATTCTGAGCTTAACTGCAAAAAATATATATTTTTGTAATAAGATACCTTCTCAGCAACGAAAAGGCTCCCTTTGAATTCAGATGTAACATATTAGGAAATTGCTTAATGTCCAATACACAGTCTTCCTAGTACTTAATAAGATCAATTTTATATGCCAAAGCTAATAGCCTTAGACAATTATTACAATGAATATGCTTTCATAAACAAATAATCTGACCAGGACAATGCTGGAATCATTTTGCTAAGTATATACTTTCCAAATATTCAACATATTTAGTATAGAATGCTTCATGTGGTTTAACTGAGTGTGCCTCAAATTATTTACTCCAGCATGTATAATAAACATGTCATACTTTGAGAAGAACTTATATATGACAGCACTTTTGTCAGTAAGTTTTAAGCCAGGTAAGGAAGAAACTGTTATTGCTTCTTTATCTAGTCTACTTAGTTTCCTTACAGTGGGTTATAACATGGAATCATGCAGGATTAAAATATCTTGCTGTGAGTCTCTCAGAATGGTATTTTCATTGATAACATTTGTGTCAACAGCACTTTTTTTGTGGGATTTGAAAACCTAACAACAATTCTTTACTTGTTATTCTACTTTTTCTAGTCATAATATTTTTGTTGATACATTCTTCAGTTTCTTGATCAACAAAGTTAATTAAATTTTCCTTATCAATAGATGTAAGCTCTCTATCTTTTATTGTAACACCTTTATTTATTATTGTAACTTCAGAACGACCCACTGTCCGGCTGTTTAATTGAAATATTAGGTGGATTTGCAACAAAAATCTCCACTGAGTAACCACATTCATTAGTTTTAACATTTGGCAACACCATCTTCCTGATGATTTTCTCATTACTAATTGTTGCAGTTTTTACAATGCAAGCTTCACTTGACGTCCCACCATCATTAATTAATTAACCCTTACCAGTTCACTAACAGTGGTTTCATCACAAACTCATAAGTTGTTATCACTGTCTGTAGTATTTATTACTTCTTTGCTGACTGAACTTTTATTGAGTGATTCTTTACTCTACGATTCCTGGTACACACATTTTTTATTAGTTTTCTTATTTTCAACTGTCCCTTTTTCAGTTTTCCTAACCTTTGTAGTGTCTGGATTATATGTTATCCTTTTTTTTGTGTACTTTACCTTCACTTTTTCCATTTAAGCTAAAAATGGCTCTTACTATCAGTATTGGTCACAGTTATAAAAGATTTATTATCTAAGGCTGAAGTTTTGATATTTTTTACACCCTCTAACCAGTGTAGTATAAATTGATGTGCTGAAGTAAAAGCCTTCATATACACACATAATATTATAAAGGTCCTTCAATTTGGCAAAGTTGAAACAGTGACATTTATGAATGTTTTAGATTATATACCAAAAATGTCATATTAAAGCAAATATTGTTTTTTAACTGAGTCTCCAAATGCGGGTCTATATTAGAACACCAAACTTTCAAAATTTTGAGTGTTTTAATATCGACCCATTTTCAGCAAATGCTGAAAATATCGAAGAAACAGAAAACCAAATTATTTCCTAGGGAAATAATTCAGTTGTCCATTTCTGTTGCTTCGGTATTTTTAGCGCTTCGTGGAAAGTTACGGTCGGGTTCAGGTAAGTGTGCGATTGTGTGGACGTTAAAGTTAGGGTGGGTTAGGTGAGTTAGGGTTAAGTTGCTGGTCAGGTAAGTGAGCGATTGTGTGGACATGAGGGTTAGGGCAGGGTAGGTGAGTTAGGGTAGGGCGCGGGTCAGGTAAGTGTGCGATTGTGTGGACATGAGAGTTAGGGCGGGGTAGGTGAGTTAGGATTAGGGTGCGGGTGAGGTGACTGTGCGATAGTGTTGGACCTTAGGGTTAGGGTTTGGGTTAAGGTAAGTGGATAGTTAGTGGTGTCATTGTATGTTGTGTCTGATGTAGTACAGCTTCTGTGGGGCTTTTTTCATTCAGAAGCTTCTGGAAGTACTCCTTTCATTTGCCTTTAATGTCCTGTGGACAGATGAGCAGTTTGTTGCTGGCATTCCATATGAAGGGTATCTGAAATGCAAAACTGAAGAACCATGTGATGAAACTGAGTACAAGTAAGACAGTTGTGATGGTAGAAAATGAGGGAGTAAGAAGAATCTGAGTAAAACTAGTGGAACAGGTTAATAGATTCAAGAATCTGGAAAGGATGGTTGAGAAGAAGGGAAGTCTGAATGAGGAGGTGAATGTCAGAATCAAAAGGGTTGCAGTCATCTGGCACAGAGTGTCAGGTGTAGTATATGACAGAAGAATGTCAAAGAAGCTAAAAAGTAAGCTGTACAAATCAGTGGAGTGGCCAGTATTACTGCATGGTACAGAAACCTGGGCAGTAAAGGCAGAGCAGTTGAAGAAGTAGAGGTGATGGAGATGAAGTTCCTGAGATAAGTGGTAGGGTGCACACTGTGGGACAGTTGAAGAAATGAGGGCATAACAACAGAAGCCATAGTAGCTCTAATTCTGAAAAGGTTAAAGAAAACAGATTACAGTGGTTTGGGCACATGTGCAGAAAAGAAGAAGAAAATCTGGTGAAGAAAATTTGGGGCAGACAAGAAGAAGGCATGAGGAAAAGAGAGTGTAGAGGAAACAGGTGGATGGAGTTTGCTAAAAAAGAACTACAACAGTCAGTCTTGAGTATCGAAGAAGGCAGGAGGGGGACACTGAACAGAGAAAAGATGATGACAGTTGACACAACACCCCAACCCCATGTAAAAATGGCAAAAGGGGTTGATTTAGCTATTTACATCTGTCTCTGTATACAAGATCTTTTACCACAGTGACTCTTCTAGGGAATTTATGTTGTACACTTCTGAGAGTTTTCAACTGACTTGTAATGTAAATACCAAACATACTGTTATGCTATATGATAGGTTTATATATATATATATATATATATATATATATATATATATATATATATATCTTGTAAACATTAGTCAAGCAATTCATATCTCTGATGGTTACATTTTTCAGTAAATAGCCTTTGTGCTGATCTGATGACACAAGTTATAAATGAAAAAAAAAAACAGAAGTAATCATGATACCCAAATCTTTATATTAGTGAACTTCCGTAAGTTCTACTTCATCTAAGTAAACTGAATTCCTTTGTGTGTGTGTTTTTTTACTAAAATATATGATACTACATGTCTAAACTAAATTTTAATCCTGATGCAGAAGCCCATTTACTCTATGATTTTATGTAGGTGTTTAGTTCTTCAAAATCTTTATTGTTGATATAATAAATCCCAATTCACATTCATCCACATACTTATGGATCCACAGATTTATATTTCTTTGCATGGTAAAAAGACAGCATTAGGTCAAAACACTGATCCTTGTGGAACTCTTGGTTTTATGGACAGATAAACAAATAATGTATTCCAGTATTTAACATAATACTTCAAATCCTGAAACCATTCCATTATTTGTCTAATGATGTAAGAGTTATTATTTAGTAAAATTAGGACTTCCATCAATTGATGAGAATGGTAAATCGTGGACAGTTCTGGCTAAGTCTAAGTATATTGCGCCAAGAACAAGTGCTATATCTAACACTGCCTTAATTTGTTCATAGAAACATCTTAAGTTACCTAAAGTAGACTTCTCTTTTACAAGTTATGTTTTATAATATAAGTTATCATACTACTAGTGCTGGTTTTGTGTATTACATCAATAACATATCATGCAAACATTTGGTAAATACAGACATCAAGCTGATAGACCAATATCTTTTAACTTCTTCTCTCTCTGTCTCTCTCTCTCTCTTCATATATTAGAGTAATATGTGAAAGTTTCCATGATTTAGGAACTGTGCTATTTTCTAGAAGCTTATTAAATCTGCTATGCAATATCGAGGTAATAATGGTTTTAATATCAACTAGCAGAGACCATGGAATCATGTCTGGGCCCATTGATGTCTTATTAATTTTATTTAATGCATTTTTGACCATGTTTATAGTAAAATTGGAACAGTGACCATACAATGCAATAGGAATTTTAGAGTTATCAGGAGTGCAATACAAGTATTAACAATGTTGTTGTTGTTGTGTCTTTCAGCTTATCCCGGTTAGGGGTCACCACAGCGGAACTCCGGTCTGCTAATGTTTGGTAGTGGATTTTTACATGCCGAGTTACCAGCCCTGACACACAACCTTCAATGAAGACATTCTCATTCACGCATGCCTCCACACAGAAGACGCTCTAGCTGAGACTTGAACGGGACAACGTCTTGCTGTGAGGCAACAATGCTACCACAGCACCATTACCGCGGGTTAACAATAATGTGTTAAATGTATCAGCTATGATCTGTTGATCTAATGCTTATATATGTTTAATTCTTGTACAGGTAGATAGTGTAGCCTTACTAAATCAATTAAGATATTTATATAAAGATCTTTTACATGTGGGATCATTTAGAAAACAAGTTTCAAAATTAATTTTAGCTTGTCTTATTTTTTCTTATGTGTAGTACATATGCTGTTATGAATTTTCCTATTTATACTGGTGTGATATTTCTTATAAGGATTATACTTTATTGTCTTCTTCTTGAGTAATTTTGTCAATTCTCTGTTCTACCACATAGGATATTGGAATCCTACCCTAATTTCATGCTCAGTAGCTAATGTTCTACGGGACAGAAATTCTTCAAAATTCTTAATAGTCTAAGAGGTTGTAGGCAATATAAGATGACTGCATAATATCAGTTATCCTTTCTATTAGCAAGCAGTTATCAAGATCACCTATTTAAATCATTGTTGTTTCTTTATGATTGTTAATTAAGATCAAAAGTCAAAGAGTAGTGGTTGGAGCATACAAGCAGAGACCCAATTTTCAAATTGCTTATGCTTTCAGTATTGTAGTTCAAATTAAATCCACTATGTATGAACCTCTAGTTGCTTCTCTAACCAGGTGTGTCATATTGACAAATGCAGTCACTTGAATACATTCTCTTTCAAATGCAGATTCTGCCGATGATCATTCCATAAAAAATTCCTGGGTCATTTAAATCACCAAAGATTATAATATTCTTATAGTGCAAATTCTTTCCCAACTGGTCCAAATCAAATGTGTATTAAATTATACATAGAGAGTACTCAATATAACAACCCTGCATGTGCTGATCTACTATGAACGTATATTATATCTGCACTATAACTGTTTCAAACTCTCTCCCACTTGCTTTAAGTACTGAAGGAAAAAATCATGAATCCAAAGAGTAACCCCTCCACCCATTAAATTATGTCACAGTTATTCATACTTTGTATAATTGTTGTAATCTTTAGAATTCCATCATCCAGCAATTGCTATTAATTTATAGTTCCTTTCTGATATTACACAAAGTTTCGTGCATTCCAGTAGTGACATTTTATAACTCTATAGATCTTGTGTCATTATACCTCTCCCCAATTCTGAGCTTAACTGCAAAAAATATATATTTTTGTAATAAGATACCTTCTCAGCAACGAAAAGGCTCCCTTTGAATTCAGATGTAACATATTAGGAAATTGCTTAATGTCCAATACACAGTCTTCCTAGTACTTAATAAGATCAATTTTATATGCCAAAGCTAATAGCCTTAGACAATTATTACAATGAATATGCTTTCATAAACAAATAATCTGACCAGGACAATGCTGGAATCATTTTGCTAAGTATATACTTTCCAAATATTCAACATATTTAGTATAGAATGCTTCATGTGGTTTAACTGAGTGTGCCTCAAATTATTTACTCCAGCATGTATAATAAACATGTCATACTTTGAGAAGAACTTATATATGACAGCACTTTTGTCAGTAAGTTTTAAGACAGGTAAGGAAGAAACTGTTATTGCTTCTTTATCTAGTCTACTTAGTTTCCTTACAGTGGGTTATAACATGGAATCATGCAGGATTAAAATATCTTGCTGTGAGTCTCTCAGAATGGTATTTTCATTGATAACATTTGTGTCAACAGCACTTTTTTTGTGGGATTTGAAAACCTAACAACAATTCTTTACTTGTTATTCTACTTTTTCTAGTCATAATATTTTGTTGATACATTCTTCAGTTTCTTGATCAACAAAGTTAATTAAATTTTCCTTATCAATAGATGTAAGCTCTCTATCTTTTATTGTAACACCTTTATTTATTATTGTAACTTCAGAACGACCCACTGTCCGGCTGTTTAATTGAAATATTAGGTGGATTTGCAACAAAAATCTCCACTGAGTAACCACATTCATTAGTTTTAACATTTGGCAACACCATCTTCCTGATGATTTTCCCATTACTAATTGTTGCAGTTTTTACAATGCAAGCTTCACTTGACGTCCCACCATCATTAATTAATTAACCCTTACCAGTTCACTAACAGTGGTTTCATCACAAACTCATAAGTTGTTATCACTGTCTGTAGTATTTATTACTTCTTTGCTGACTGAACTTTTATTGAGTGATTCTTTACTCTACGATTCCTGGTACACACATTTTTTATTAGTTTTCTTATTTTCAACTGTCCCTTTTTCAGTTTTCCTAACCTTTGTAGTGTCTGGATTATATGTTATCCTTTTTTTTGTGTACTTTACCTTCACTTTTTCCATTTAAGCTAAAAATGGCTCTTACTATCAGTATTGGTCACAGTTATAAAAGATTTATTATCTAAGGCTGAAGTTTTGATATTTTTTACACCCTCTAACCAGTGTAGTATAAATTGATGTGCTGAAGTAAAAGCTTTCATATACACACATAATATTATAAAGGTCCTTCAATTTGGCAAAGTTGAAACAGTGACATTTATGAATGTTTTAGATTATATACCAAAAATGTCATATTAAAGCAAATATTGTTTTTTAACTGAGTCTCCAAATGCGGGTCTATATTAGAACACCAAACTTTCAAAATTTTGAGTGTTTTAATATCGACCCATTTTCAGCAAATGCTGAAAATATCGAAGAAACAGAAAACCAAATTATTTCCTAGGGAAATAATTCAGTTGTCCATTTCTGTTGCTTCGGTATTTTTAGCGCTGCGGTGGAAAGTTACGGGTCGGGTTCAGGTAAGTGTGCGATTGTGTGGACGTTAAAGTTAGGGTGGGTTAGGTGAGTTAGGGTTAAGTTGCTGGTCAGGTAAGTGAGCGATTGTGTGGACATGAGGGTTAGGGCAGGGTAGGTGAGTTAGGGTAGGGCGCGGGTCAGGTAAGTGTGCGATTGTGTGGACATGAGAGTTAGGGCGGGGTAGGTGAGTTAGGATTAGGGTGCGGGTGAGGTGACTGTGCGATAGTGTTGGACCTTAGGGTTAGGGTTTGGGTTAAGGTAAGTGGATAGTTAGTGGTGTATGTATAGTTTAGTGTAGGATTAGGTGTAAGAGTGTAGGTGTATGTTTGTAGATTGCTGTTTGTTTGGTGTGCTTGTGTTGTGTGTATGTGTTTTGGAACAGCAAATTTTTTCCCTAGGAAAAAAATAGCTGTTCTGTATGTTTGATGTTTTAAATTTTCGATTAATAGGGTTCGATATTAGAACACTCAAAATTGTGAAAGTTCTGTGTTCTAATATAGACCCTCCAAATACATAAGTACTTAAAGAATCCATTTTAAGAACTGAAAAGGACATAACATTATATGAAAGATAAGAAAGAGGTGTAGAGATGTACTCCCTATTAAATCAAACTTCATACACACAACACTCAGTAAATGCATCTGCTACCTTCTTGCTATGTAAAACTGGTGTTAATCACTACATTCACCATGTCTTGAGAAAGACTGAGGAGAATGCACAAATAAATAAAAGAATATCCTGAAACCTTTACTAGGACTTAAGTAAATGCAAACTCCACATCATTGTTTTCCAAATGTAACTCCAATGAACCAATCATAGAGTGGTATGGCTTAAGTGAAGCTGCTTCCTTCCTGAAAACCCGTTAAACATCACAGATGTCCAAGCAGAAAAAAGTGCATTTCCCGCATCGTGAGAAAAATGTGGAGAACACACAAGTGAAAAGAAAAAAAATTACCCTGAAGTCCTTACACAGACACAGGTAAATGTAGACATGCAGAACCCATGGCATTGTTTTCCAAATATAATTCAAATAACTCAAAAAAACCTGCTTATTGAGCTACATTGCTTACATGCTTCCTTCCTGATAGGTGAAACACTTGTCAGTTAGCACAGATCACCACAGACAGATAAAAAAGTATGTGCTCTCCACGTCTTGAAAAAGACAGGGGTAGGCACAACGACGGATAGAAAATAAGATGGAATGCCCTGCGGTCCTTTCAAGGACTCAAGTAAATGCAAAATCCGCAGCACTGTTTTCCAAATATAACTCAAATGAACTGCTCATTAAGTAGTGCTGCTTTAATGCAGCTCCTTCCTTCTTTATAGGTAAAACACCTATTAGTCACAACTGATCACCAGACAGAAAAAAGTATTTGTTCCCCTTGTCTTGAAAATAAGATGGGAAAACACACAAATTAATATAAAATAAAATAAATAGCCTGAAGTCCTCATTAGGACTCAAGCAAATGCAGACCCCACAGTACTGTTTTTCAATTATAGCTCATGTAAACTACTCTTTGAGTGGTTCTTCCTCCCTGATAGGTAAAACACCTATCAGTCACCACAGATCATCAAGATTTAAATGTACATGTTCCCCAAGTCTTGAGAAAGACAGGGGAGAAGACCTGAATAGAAAAGAAAATAAATACTCTGAAGTCTTGACAAGGATTCGAGTAAACGCAAACTCCACAGCAATTTATTCCAAACATAACTAACACCCCTCCCAGTATAACATTATTCTATAACTCTCCTCCAATAACCCACTTTGCAGAATTAGTAAATTCATCCCTCACTCCCTTTTTAGTATCTTATTCTCAAGGAACTATCACTGAGTATGCTCTTTGCAACATTCTTTCTGCAGTGAGTACGTCTTCCACCTTGTATATAGACCAACTATTTATTTCACTATGACTGTAATTACTTCTTTATGTAGATATATTTAATAATTTTCTTATTTCTCAGTGTTATATGTTTTTATAACCTATATACATCATTGTAAAGGTACATTCCTACCCAATATACTTATGGTGAATATCAATCACTTTCCCATGGTAATAGTACTTTATTTTGCCTTGTTAAACTCAGTAGTCACAGTCTGTATAATTTAGTTCTGTATAATTCAAGTTCTTGAAGAAAATCTTCATGTATATGTATTTAGATATTTTTTGGACTTTTGTTCTGTCTTGATTTATTTAGTTTAAAGTAGAGCTTATCTCCCCGGGCTTCTACTGAAAATGGACATGTATTGAGTTAGACTAGCCCGGTCAACAGATGTAAAATAAAATAAAATAAATAAAATAAATTAAATAAATAACTCAAGTGAGATGAACAGTTACCTCAATACAAGCAAAACAGAAAGTAAAGAACTCCATCAGAAAGTAAAACAAAAAGACAGAAAGCCAAATATCACTGCTAACATCAACTACCAGGTGCACATTTACCTGAGTGCATTAGAAGTTAAAAAGTAGAGCTCTACTACAGACAGAGAACCAAACCCTACTAGCACCTACACCAGATAATCAATTACCTCAGTGAGAGCAGAAGCAGGAAGTTAGAAAACTCTAGCATAAATTAAAAAAAAAAAAGACAGAAAGCTAGGAAACACTGCTAGCACTTACCACCAGTTAAACAACTACCTCAGTGTGAGCTGATGCAGGAAAAATGAAGTTGTTTACCAGAAAGTAAAACAAAATATTACAGAACACAAAAAGCCAAATAAGACTGCAAGTACCTACTATCAGATAAACAATTACCTCAGTGCAAGCAGAAACTGAGAAGCAAAGAACTCTAATGCAGAGTAAAACAAAACACAGAAAAACAAATCTTTCACCTACTACCAGGTAAACAACTACCTCAGTGGCAGCAGAAGTAGAAATTTGAAGCCCCTACCATAAGGTAAAAATACAAATATAAATAAATAAACAAAAAAAACAGTGAAAAGCCAGGAAACACACCTATGTCCTTGTTAATAAGGTCTATGATGATTCTTTCCAAGGTCTTTTCAAATGAAGGGGGTTAGACTTATGCGTCTATAGCTCTCAGGGTCGGTTGATGCCTGCTCCGTTGTGCAAGGGGATTACTGTTGCTGTTCTCCTCTGTGCTGGAACAAAGACATTTCTCAGGCTATGGTTAAAGAGAATGCCAATTGACTCCATTAAGTCTTGTTTTAGATTGCTTGGTAACCAGTCCAGGATGTTATCTGGTCCCATTGATTTTGGCCTTGTAGGATGCAGATATGACCTGATTTCTACAGATAATAGGCAGAGGATTGGTGTCAGCTATGCTTTGTGGTATGTCAGCTAGCAGGATGGCAATTTTCTCCAGTATAGTATGAGTGGTGCCATCCACTACAAGCTTGGCACATAGCTGGACTTTTCCTTTTAAATTCTGAACATAGTTAAAGACTGCCTTGTGATTATCATTGGCTAGGAATGCTATTTTCGCTTCACAGTTCACTTTAGAGGACTTTACAACATTTCTGATTTGCTTGTTTAAGCTGTGAAGGGAATTCTTCCTCTGCTGAGTCAGTTACCTCTTGATTTTAGACATCAGTTTCTTCCTCTTGTTATATAACCTGCTTATACTTGAGATCTGCCTGGGTAGCTTGTTTTTTTGGGAGGGCCTGGTTTTGATCTGGTCATGTACAACCAAGTCTATATAATTAAGTATTTATACAGGGAATTTGTGTACAACTCTGCATAGGAGTCATTGTTGTCTGTGATTGCTTAGTAGACTGTAATTTGCTTTGGAAAAGTATTTTAGTTTTTTTTTTGATCTTATGGAGGGGGGGCAGTTACTTCATATGATACTAATTTATCGTCCGACCTTACCAGGGAAGGCTTCACACAGGGGGGAGTGCAATGACCCTCCATGTTGGTGAGTAATATGTCTAGAACATCTGACCCCCATTGTGGGGATGCAGGCTATCTCTTCCAGAGCATTTGTGTTAACAAAGTACGGGAACCTCTTGGTGAGCATATTTATGCTTGTGTATGTCTCCCAGTCAGTGGGGGCATTGTTGAAATCTCCCATGACTAAGGTGATGGACTGTATAGTGAGTGACTCCAGTAAGTCCAGGTAGGTGGTATGGTTTCCTTATTTCATGGTGGCGGACCTATATCTAGCGATGATGTAGTAGGGTACTTTGCATATAGTTAATTGGACATAGAGTAGTTCAAGAGAGTGATACTGACTGACCAGTCTTTAGATGTACTTGGCCTTAATGAAGATAGATACACCTCTACCTTTGGGTCTTTCCTGTTCAATTTGAGGTCTGAAGATGTGGAAGGCATTGTAGCCTTTCACAGCCAGGGTGCTCTCCATGGCCTTAATCCATGTCTCTGTGACTATACAGATATCAGCATCTTCCAAGATGAGTAGTGCTTCCAGGGTGTGCAGCTTCCCATTCAAATGCCTAACATTAAGCAGCAAAACCTTTAGTTTGTCTCAAGTGGATTTTGTTACATTGGAAATTTTGTTGCTTTGACACTACCTTAAAAAGGCACTATGGGAGAGGCAAGTGCCTTTGCAAGTTTCCAAAAGACTAGAGCAGACAGTTGCAGACCATCCCTAGCAAAGCAGCATGCCAACTATGTCTTCCCAGGCTAACAGATACTGGATCCCCCTAAATTGACACCAGAAGCTAAGCCAATTGTTGAAGTCAATCATTTTATTGTTTTTATTGTGGCATCATCCTGGGTGAAGGTAGAATGCTGCTGAAAGCTAGGGTCATATCTGCCTGGGACACATAATCTGAGAGTTTAGTCATGTCTCTGTTTATATAGCCCAGAGAGCTATGTCTCAAGTTATTCACCCAACATGGACTATGACATTGTCATAAAAGTACTTGCTGTTGAGTGACTTGAGTGCATGTGTGATTTTATGGATGCTGGCACCTGACAGGTAGCTTACCATGACCTTCTCTTTGTCCATTCTGGTGCGGGGACATCTATGTTCCTCACTATGGAGTTGTCTATGACTAAGACATTAGGTGTTGAGGTGTTTTGCCTTAGGGGCTTATTCTCTGAGACACTGGTTCATGAGTTCTTATGTGCTCTGGTTACAATCTACTACTATTTGCATAGTAGGCTTCTAGAGAGTACCTCTACATATGTAGGTTTATGTGTTGTGACCTTATTTTGTGTGAGAGGTGAAGTGCATGTGCTGACAACCTGTTTGATTTCCAGTTTGTTGATAGGTGAGAGTATTGACTCCAATTTCATAGTTTAATAACATCTATCACATAGGTTATTTGTTTGGTTTAGGAGTAAGTGGTTGTCAGTATACATGAGGCAATTGCTACATTGCCTCAGGATGCCCAAGTCAATCAGGCTGGCTGGAGAAATGATGGGAAACTGTCCATCAATTATAGCAGCATTTTTACTGTATGTACAATTAGGGAAAGAGTGGGCTAATTAGAATATTATTTTACACTAAGGCTAGAAATGATAAGTGTGTCAATGTGGCTCAGTGTGCAGATGAATTGCCCTTAGTACAGCAGAGAAACTTGGGGACAGATGTCTAGGGAAAAATTGTGTTTCAAGGCATTTGCATCTACACAGGGCACCTGTAAATCCTGTTGTGTGGTGCACTAAAATGCAAGGCTTAAATACAGACAAAAGCAAACACTTTTAAACTAATTTATCAATTGAAATGCACACAATGAACCTTCACCAGCAAACCCCAGCTCAGACAAGGCTGGATCTATACTCTTCTCCCACAAGGGTGCAAGGGAGCCCTTCTTAATGTAAAATTGCTGGTTTTGCATTCAAGTGTATCAATAGCAGGCTAGATTCAGCACATCTGAATCTAGACTATGCTATCAGTACAGCTGAAATCAAGTGCAGAAAATGATGTTATCACAAACAGTAAAAAGCAGAAATAATGCAGCAGCTAGTTAAAATCCAGTTTAAAAAAGTGCAGTCGAATCACAAGATGTACTTATTTTCTTGTTTTTAGCCTTGGATGCCTTGGATTTCAGCAGAAATACTCTGGAACTCTGGCAGAAGATGGCAAATGTAGAGCAGCTCCATTTAATTGAGCCAAATCCACACAAACCTGAGGCTTAAATACAGGTGAAAATAAACAATTTTAAGGTAACCTAAGAATAGGAAAGTACACAATGAACGTTCCTCCGGCAATCCCCAGTTCAAACAAGGCTGGATCTACACTATTCTGCCACAAGAATGCAAGGGTATTCTTAACGTAGGATGGCTGGTGTGGTGCACATCTGAATTTAGACTACGCTAGCTAGGCTAACAATACAGTTGAAATTAAATGCAGAAAATGATGCAGTCATATTTAGCAAAAAGCAAAAATAATGTAACAGTTAGTTAAAAATACAGTTTAAAAACTACAGTGGTTTACGCAAATGTTCTTCATTTTTTGTACATATACAGAAACAACATTCAGTGACTCAGCTGTATACTGGATTAGATATAGGAGAATGTGCATTTAGCAAACATGCTTTTATTTATTTATTTTTATTTTACATTTGTTGACTGGGATAGTCCGACTGGATACATGTCTATTTTCAGTGGAGGCCTGGGGAGAAAAGCTCCAAACTTACAGACAAAGATAAGCAAGTTATAGTATATACATAAACATATTGTATTAACATACAAGTTACAGTTTCATATTTCAAGCCAATGAAGAATGTAGTTTATATTCAGAAATACATACAAATATGTAACAGTTTCTCTTATCAAATCTAAAGGTACAGCTATATAGAGAGCATCTGCAAAGATGTTACAGATAACAAAAATGTTTTTATACCTAGAAAATGAAATATTTAACAGACTAGTAATGCATCAAACTTTTTGCTTTAGGGATAAATGTTACGACTAGTGCACATTAATGAAAAACATTTTTTTTGGCATTATGCATACACTATTTTGCTTATCTCCATCTGCCTTGTGCCACATTCATACCTTACTAGTTATTAATATGTTAATGAATTTTTGACTGCAGATGATTATTGTTTCTCTTTTATCTTGCTGTTTATGTTATGTGTCACTTACAATGCCATTTAGTAAAATAATTATTGTTATACTAATGAATTTCACCATGGTTGGAAGAATATAATCATCACTGTATTTTACTATATGCCTGGGTTGTGACTTAAAAATGTACTTAGAAAAATCCACTTGCCTGATTAATTTTAATTTAAATTTCGTTTACTATTCATAAAGAAATCACAGTCATTAGAAATGATGTTGGACTGGGGTTGATTATCATACTGGAGTAATGAGGTTGTCTGGTGTTTTGCATATGACCATTATTGGGATTAACCAACATCAGAGGAAGGATAAGGCTGCATGAGTTATCAGGTGGGTCTGCACCACAGGGGGCTCTGTTATCTATAGAACTATTGCAGTTACACAGGAGAAGTTTTCACAGTGCACATATGTTGTTACATTGATAAGCACTGTCTGCTGAGTGACATACTAGCAGATGAGGGGGATCACTATACCCACACACTGTTCACCATCTTATTATAGGAGGGGGTGTCATTATACCCACACATTATACACCATCTAATTATAGGAGGGGGATCACTATCCCCACACATTGCACACCATCTATTTATACACAGTCAAACACTCTGTAAAGACCAGTGCATACAATAGTAGCACATGATTTATGTATTGTGTACAACAGATGGGGGTTCATTATCATTGGGAATTTGTGCTTAGGTACTGTCTTCTAATATGGAACAAAATATCATTCTGCTGTGGAACACGACTTCAGCAAACAGGCTAAAACTTTTGCTCTCCCATAGTGTCTTTTTAGATAGAGTCCCTGTACTGACACATTCCTACATAACCAACTCAAACTCAATTTCAGACATCATTGTGACACTGTTCAGTGCTAGGTGTCTAAAAAGAAAGATGCCCAAACTAGAAGCTCTTCTGCAATTGATGCACATTTTATGTGTGCAGTTACTAAGGCAGGGTTTTGATGGAATGATGCCATTCCTTCTAATGCAGGGTTTACCACCTATTATCATGATTATGATGACAATTACTATTGTGGTGCATGGAGTGTGCTGATTACATTCTGATAGTATGAAAAAAGATAAATCGGTTAAGCACTAGAGTGATGCAAGATCTGAATTTAATAAATGTTAAGCACCCCCTGCTAAGGTCAGTTCTCAAGCTAGGCAGTAAAATCTGACAGTGCAAATGACAGCGGCAGAATAAAAGACTTGTTTCTACCTGTTGTCTATTGGTAACATGTGCCTAACTTACTGTTCTCAACTTAAGAAAGTTACCAGAATAACAATATCAGTTTTGCCTAATTTTTTAAAGGATACAAAGTCCGCAAACTAAATGTATGACATTATTTACAGTTTTCAATGCTCAGTAGTTATTCTAAAAAATACAGACTTTATAAGAAACTCATGCAACATATGAGGCAAAAAAATCTGAACAGTTGAAAAAGCATGGTAAGTGAATGTAAATATAAGGGACTGCATTACACAACATTTCTGAAAGCACTCACTAACTGTTTTAGGTCTTTGAAAGCTGCTAAAATACTAAGCATTTTTTCTGTTTTCATTTTTATTGTGATTTATAGTACATGGAGCAGATAAAGCTCCATGCACTACTAAGAATCATAAATGGTTTGTCGATACTAACTTAATATTATGTGTTCTTGATATGTCTCAAGGGATTCACTTTATAATTTCGAAATACTGAAATACCGAATTTCAGTATTTCAAAATCATAAAGTCGAACATCCAGAATCCCGACAGCACGCAATCATGAAACACACAATCACGAACACAAACACACCATACACCACACAACACATACATCATCCAACCCACACTACAACAAACAAAACACACACAAACACAAAAACACAAACAAACAAACCTACACTACAAGTAAGCTGGGGGGCAAGCCCCCCTGCACCCCCCATGTGGGGGCAATCCCCCCACCCCACCCCCACTTATATATGCTAACTCCGAGATCGCACAAACAGACACAAAAAGGAGACATACACCCACACATTTCAGAGTCCCTCTCCAACACACACAAACATCACATATATACATACAACTCATCCAACACTTACACACATTCAGACACACTCAAACTCCCACACAAAACACTTACAAAACACTCACTTACCTTAAATTGCACCTACATCCATACATGCTAAACTCCCAACACCGCATGCCACGTACCTTAAGCCATAACCGCAAATTCGAGATATGCAAATTCGCGATTATGCACTTTCGCGATTTTGAGTTTTCGACTTTATGATTTCGAAATACTGAAATATGGTATTTCAGTATTTTGAAATTATAAACTGAACCCGTCTCAAGCACAGAATAAAGTGGTTAGTATTGGCAAATTGGTCATAATCCCCTATATTATTAGTATTATTATTAGTAGTAGTAGCATTATTTGTGAGTTCCCTTGAAATACTGAATATACTCCTGGATTCACTGGCAATGATGTCCAAGCAATGTTGGAAGCCTGTAATCATTCCCCTACATACACATGCATGCACGTACAAGCACATGCACACGTGCACACACACACACACACACACACACACACACACACACACACACACACACACACACACACACATACACAAATATTACCGTAAGAAGGAATGGCTGTATGCTATTAAAGGATGGTGTAGACTTTTTTATTATGCAGCCCATAAATCATTGTAAGCCTGGAGTTTGAATTCCTGTACTGCACTGTTCTTTTGTCAGTGAAAATGTTATGGTTAGAGCCACACCCCTAGACTGTATATTTTCTTGTGGCTGACACTGTACAGGCTGAAGCTGTAATACTGCTAAAGTAATACATCAGTATCTGAATCATACATTCATATTGCTCTGTGTGAGCCTACTGAGAGAAATAAATGAGTGATGTGTTGTGAGTTTCTGAGTCCTGTACAAATTTGTAATGTGGATATGCTATAAAATTTTAACAATCTGTCATCCTTCTATATATCCTCAGCTCCTTTTCCCATTTTTACACATGGGGTCAGGGTGCCACTTCAGCAGTGACAATCATCTAGAGCCAAGGTTTACATCACTGGGTGGCTAGCCCTGCTGCGCTAGTTCATCCGTACCACACACTTACACTCACACTCACACCTTGGGCCAATTTAAAGTGCCCAACCCACCTGCTGCAAATGTTCATATTGTTTGGTTAAAGTCATCTAAGAATTATCAAATAATTAAAATGTTTAATGTACAGATGGTCTTAAGACAGATTTAAATTATTATAAAATATCATTTAAAACAATGAAGGTTATTCTTTGAGCAAACAGCATTTCATACTGAACTGAAAAACATGCACGTTTACAGGAAATCTACCCCTGAAAAAAAATAAAGAAAGAGGAAAATATGAGGAAATTAGAAAGTAAGTTAGGTTAAAGAGTATGGTTGTGTGTGGGGATAGGCAGTATATCAGACTTGCAAATTTGGTCATTGTGGGGGTGGTATGTTGTGAATAAGAGAGATGATAGTGTGATTTATGCAATGTGGTTTGTGTTCAGGGATTGGCATTTTGCTTGACTGGTTAGGTATTTTTCAGTTGTGGACTGAATGTGGTGTAGGAGGGAAAATGCTTTTACATATGTTGGAAGTGTGCCCCATAGTTTAGGTGCTGGTATGGAACAGATGTGATAGGCACAGTTCAGTATTGTAGTTGGTGTTGTCAGTTTCTGGATGGCTTGTGTGTGCTGTCTAAAGCTGTAAGTAGAGGCTCTGGGAATAAATTTAGTTGCAAGAGAGGATTTTGCCAAGACGGTTTTGTAAACTAGGGCAGCCAGGAGAAGATCTGATCTCTGTTTTAAAGGTAGCAATCTGTTTTTTTTTTGATAGGATAGTGCAGTCATTCTTTTTTGGCTGAATCTGTTATGAAATGTCACATTTTGCTGGATATGGATTGTTTTCTGTAAGCTATTGCAAAAATTGGTAACCCCTATTCTAAACAAGCCAAAAGTGTTTCTTTCCCCATATTTGCTATAGCTGAGAGATTAAGGCAAGAAGAGAGATGTCTTGCACAGAAGAGTAAGGAGTTGATTTTTTTGCCTGTTTTTTCAATGTGGTCATGAAAGTTTGGAGTTTGCTCCAATCATTTCCCAAGCCACTTGAACAGAGTGCTTGTAGCAATCTATGAGTTGCTGTGTCTTTGATGATAAGAGAATTAGGAACATTAGCTAGGCTTTGCTGAGTGCCAAAGAGAAAAGATTTTGTTTTGGAGTCATGTAATGGCAGTATCTGCTGACATTTGTTAATTAAAAATCGGTCATTCTGGATCTGTGTTTGCTGATGAGGGCGGAGACTGGCTACATCAGAAGATAACCATGTCATCAGAGTATAATAGGATTGGAATATGAGGCAGGTCATATGGAGTTTACTGATGAAAATAAGAGAAGAGAAGAGAAGAGAAGAGAAGAGAAGAGAAGAGAAGAGAAGAGAAGAGATACTAAGATGGACCCCTGAGCAACACTTTTGAGGAATGGGGTGGAGTTGTATATGTTTTCCCTATTCTGACCATGAATTGTATGCTTGAGAGGAAGTAATTGAACCATGGGAGTGTGTCTTCAGTGAGGCCAGTTTCAATTAATGTATCTGGGATTACAGAGTTGAATATGAGGTTGAATGTTTAAGTTAAGTCGATGAAGACTACTCTGTTTAGGTTTGCTTTGTTCATGTTGGTGCGGATTTCATTTGTAGGGGACTATGGAGCAGTCATTGTGCTGCAATCTCTACAGAATCCATGCTGCTTTTTGGAGAGAGAGTGTTAATGTTGGATCTACTGAGTAATTTAGGTATGCATATTTTTTCTACCCTTTTACAGAGATTAAGGAGTATTGCTATGGGTCCAAAATGGAAATCTTTTTCTGGATTTTGCTGTTTTGGAAATGGCAAAATGAGGACTTCTTTTAAAATGTTGGGAATCAACCATCACAACAATTCTGAAAAATTCTGGCACACCATAAAAAAGATTCTTTACCAAGGTAGCCTTAGTATACCTAACCCTTGCCCTAACAGTTCTCCAATTGAAACTGCCACTATTATCAACTCATATTTCATTGACTCCATTAATACGCTTATCCAGAATACTCACAGTCCTAATCTTAATACTCCTCCCTTTCCTTTAGGTTCATAGGTTTATAAGTTGGTACTAGGCTATCAGCCCTAGGGCCTATACAAGCCTAGACATAACAATTCCCTGGCTATTTCTTCCCACACTATTTACTTCCCTGGACCCCTGTCTAGCAGGGCGACTGACATGATCCCCGGGGTGAATTTCCTTTCTCCCATCCAGTCGTCAAGCTTCCTTTGAAGAGGACCTTAAAACTACCTTTTCTCTCAAACCAGTCTCCACTAAATCTGCCTACACTAAATCTCTATTGAACAAACTAAAGCCTTGCACCCCCTTGGCTGATAATCATCCAGTGGAATTGCTAAAGCTATCTGCCAGCTCTATAGCCTACACTATCTCGGTCCTCATCAACCAATCTATCCAAGAATCTAAAGTCTCCTCTGCCCATTCATAAAGGAGGACTTCCATTGACCTCTCAAACTATAAGCCCATTGCCATACTGCTACCCCCCCCCTCAAAATATTGAAACAATGCATACACAGACAGCTCTTTTATTATCTACTTCAAGAAAATCTACTTATTCCCACTCAACAGTGCTTCCACCCTAATCATAGTATGACTACTGAGCTAATACCCTCCACTCATACCATCTCTCTAGCCAGAGGCAACAATAAACTGGTTTCCACCCTATTCTTAGACCTCTCCTAAGTCTTTGACACTGTATCACACCCTAAGCATCTCACAAACATGTCTGATCTTGGCTTCTCTAATCCAACTCTCAAATGGTTTACTAGGTACCTTACCAATAGACATCAGTCTGTCAAATGACTGTCTTTTTTCTCACTCTTCATTCCTGTTAACTGGGTTCTCAAGGTTCTATTCTCGGACCATTGCTATTTAATATATTCATTAGTGACCTTCATACTTCCTGCACTCAGTCCTCTCCCATACAATATATTAATGATACCGCTGTCATCTGCACCTCTAATAGTCTAATACAAATCCACACTTAAACCCAAAACTCCTTTAACTCAATCAGAAGCTGGCTATCTGACAATCAACTAGTACTCAACCCCCCAAAAAAACTTCGCCTCTCAGAGACTCTTTCACATCTTAAACCTTATTTCACTATCACATCCCTTAACAACAGCACTATAAATGTAGAGACACACACCAAACTCCTCCAAGCTGTCATAGATGATCAACTAAAGTTCCACCTTCATGTCCAAAATTGCATAGAAAAGACTCTGCAAAAACAAAAAAATCCTCACTGACAGCTCCAGACTTTCTCTTGCCTATGCCCATTTGGTAAGAAAAATGATGCAATGCTGAATGTCATATTGTTTAGAGCAATATTTTCATCGCCTTTCTGGAGTTAACAAGCCCAACAGATGTATAGATCAGTGCTGCATAGAGTGTTTGAGAGATTTTATTTCCTTATGCCATTAAAAGTTGATGTGCAGAGATCCTGATTTTCAATGTTTTTGGCAAAAATGATGGTAATCCTGAATATGGTTTGTCCGGTTACTTGACACAACGTGGGATTTCATGGAATTTAGCATGTAGAACAGAGTAGTCATTCACCACAACGTGATTTTTTTATTATATTTACTACTTATAATATTGTGATCTTAGTTTTATGAATGCTCTATGGAATGAAATGAGTCCTAATCTTAATACTCCTCCCTTTCCTTTAGGTTCATAGGTTTATAAGTTGGTACTAGGCTATCAGCCCTAGGGCCTATACAAGCCTAGACATAACAATTCCCTGGCTATTTCTTCCCACACTATTTACTTCCCTGGACCCCTGTCTAGCAGGGCGACTGACATGATCCCCGGGGTGAATTTCCTTTCTCCCATCCAGTCGTCAAGCTTCCTTTGAAGAGGACCTTAAAACTACCTTTTCTCTCAAACCAGTCTCCACTAAATCTGCCTACACTAAATCTCTATTGAACAAACTAAAGCCTTGCACCCCCTTGGCTGATAATCATCCAGTGGAATTGCTAAAGCTATCTGCCAGCTCTATAGCCTACACTATCTCGGTCCTCATCAACCAATCTATCCAAGAATCTAAAGTCTCCTCTGCCCATTCATAAAGGAGGACTTCCATTGACCTCTCAAACTATAAGCCCATTGCCATACTGCTACCCCCCCCCTCAAAATATTGAAACAATGCATACACAGACAGCTCTTTTATTATCTACTTCAAGAAAATCTACTTATTCCCACTCAACAGTGCTTCCACCCTAATCATAGTATGACTACTGAGCTAATACCCTCCACTCATACCATCTCTCTAGCCAGAGGCAACAATAAACTGGTTTCCACCCTATTCTTAGACCTCTCCTAAGTCTTTGACACTGTATCACACCCTAAGCATCTCACAAACATGTCTGATCTTGGCTTCTCTAATCCAACTCTCAAATGGTTTACTAGGTACCTTACCAATAGACATCAGTCTGTCAAATGACTGTCTTTTTTCTCACTCTTCATTCCTGTTAACTGGGTTCTCAAGGTTCTATTCTCGGACCATTGCTATTTAATATATTCATTAGTGACCTTCATACTTCCTGCACTCAGTCCTCTCCCATACAATATATTAATGATACCGCTGTCATCTGCACCTCTAATAGTCTAATACAAATCCACACTTAAACCCAAAACTCCTTTAACTCAATCAGAAGCTGGCTATCTGACAATCAACTAGTACTCAACCCCCCAAAAAAACTTCGCCTCTCAGAGACTCTTTCACATCTTAAACCTTATTTCACTATCACATCCCTTAACAACAGCACTATAAATGTAGAGACACACACCAAACTCCTCCAAGCTGTCATAGATGATCAACTAAAGTTCCACCTTCATGTCCAAAATTGCATAGAAAAGACTCTGCAAAAACAAAAAAATCCTCACTGACAGCTCCAGACTTTTCTTGCCTATGCCCATTTGGTAAGAAAAATGATGCAATGCTGAATGTCATATTGTTTAGAGCAATATTTTCATCGCCTTTCTGGAGTTAACAAGCCCAACAGATGTATAGATCAGTGCTGCATAGAGTGTTTGAGAGATTTTATTTTCTTATGCCATTAAAAGTTGATGTGCAGAGATCCTGATTTTCAATGTTTTTGGCAAAAATGATGGTAATCCTGAATATGGTTTGTTCGGTTACTTGACACAACGTGGGATTTCATGGAATTTAACATGTAGAACAGAGTAGTCATTCACCACAACGTGATTTTTTTATTATATTTACTACTTATAATATTGTGATCTTAGTTTTATGAATGCTCTATGGAATGAATTTGCTTTTTTAGATATGCAAATTCACTAGAAAATTATGATGAAATTGTGATAATGACTAGAAAGTACACAAAAAAAAATCATAGGTATAATTTCAAGATTTCACAGCATGAAAATGGAATTTCACTTTTTTGGGGGAATGTGTAAATCAGTTTCCCAACTGATCTATTCTACGTTACCTTGACAATGTGTTGAATGGCAATGATCCTATAACACTTACCAACATGAAAAGTGCCTGAACTCTGGACCATGGACATTACATTGTGATGCTTTGTATCCAAAGTGTATGAAGTGCATTGTGCTTTTATTGTGCATCACACCAGTAAAAGCTCTTAATGTGTTTTAAATATGAATAGTTTTCTTTTCCAATCTTTTAAACTAAGAAATGAAGGCCAAATTTCATTTGCAGGACTTCTGCACCACTGTTTTGGAGTCTGTTGCTATCTCATTCTGACAATGGAGTACACACTGAGTTTGTTTTTCTCTCCAGGAATGTGGAAGGCATGCATAGCTACTGTGTGCTGTGGTTTCAAGGAGCTAAGTCATTATTTAACTACCTGTCCAAAAGATGAAGTCTTATGCTGCTGTGCTTTGGGGCAACCTGTCTACTAAATCATTTTCATGAAATAGCTGCACAGAAAAGTTCAGAATAAATGATCATTACCCAGGACATGGTATTGCTGCATAACTACTATTAAAACTTATTTTCAGAAATGTTTGTTTTGGTAATTAAACTGAAAAACTCTATATTAGTAACACATACCAAAATAATACACACATACACGTTTTTAAATGGGATATTTCTATCCCACAAAGCAACTAGGAATACATGTTTTATTCTGTGAAAATATTACAAATATGTTAAAGATATAGTTTGGTGATTACAATTGATTAATTCACTTTTTATCACTTCATGATAATGACTACTATGCTGTTATTGCAATACTGGATGTGATGCATGTACTGCTGCACTGTGGAATCTATCATTCTTTTTTTACCAAAAAATGTGATGCCATTCCCTCACCTTCAAATGAAAGCATCGATTCTGAACATGTTTTGCAGCTAAGACAATAAAATATGAAGGCTGTGTGGTGCTGAATTTGTTTAAATATGGATGTGTCCCTTTGAATAATTAAATCACAAGCAACAACCTGGAACAAAATTATTTGTCTACAGTTCTAAGAACAAATCTGATATATCTGAGTGTTTAAGCACAACTCTCCTGTTCAAATAGTGCATTATTATCCCTGGATCACATATTAAGTTGATATTAATTAGTTGAAGATAAACAAGGGATGTGGCATTTATGATTATTAACACAAAGGTTATCCTGCTCTTTGACATTACGACTACAAAGTTATCTAAATAATTCACTAAAGGAATGACTGGGCAACTTGCCAGTAATTTAATTTCATTAATGTATAGGTCAAACAAAACATGAATATAAACTAAAGTGCTTATCTTTTGAACCCAATTAAATCAAATACTTTATGTTATTTTCATTTATGTTATTTTCTTGGTTGAGATTCCAAAAATTAAATAAGAACCACAGAAGATAAAGTATGCAAATTATTAATTACATTTAGAAAGAGGCAGACCACTTGCCCTGGATTTTGGATGTCTAAGTGCTGCACTCAGAGATATCAGAAAGGAGGAATCCAATTCCATGTGTAATTCAGGTATCATTTTGTAACAAATCATCCAAAAGGCTGTACACTCAGGAAATTCAAGGATTTCAATGTATTCTGCATTACCTACATTACACTTTGATCTATGGGTACTGAAAACATCATATGCACATGTAAGATTTATTCTTTATTTATAGGTAGATGGGTGGGATTGTCTATAGACCCATTCTAGTCCCAACACATACCCACACTCACACCCATACACACATATCTCTCTCTCTCTCTATATATATATATATATATATATATATATATATAGAGAGAGAGAGAGACAGAGAGAGAGAGAAAGAGAGGGAGAGATTGATGTAATATAATTGATGCAGCAAAATATTGCCACATTGATTCTCTGTACAATATGATTATAACCAAAATGCTGACACTATAGCATGCATGCTCAAAGACATACCATTGGAGTGAGCAAACCAAAACATATCACTGCTTTATGCCAGAGGGCAACCCCCTCTTGCACTTCCTAAGTAAGAAGCTCTGTCCTCCCACACCACTGCTAATTATATACACCAACTCAGAGATATAAAAAAGTAAAGTAGGAACCATGAAGTACAGTGAAAACTGTTATTGTAAAATACTGCTAACTACTTTCATCCCTCAAGTGACTGGTAAAGTTAAAATAATATATTTTTTCATTGCAATTTCACAGCTCCTACTTCACTTTTTGTTTTTAGGTGTCCTTTAATCTTGTTGGCCACCAATGTGGAGATCAAACAATATCAGGGAAAGATCATATTTCTCTTCTCTGTTATCAAAGTGATCATGTATCTTATGCTGATAGCTGTTCTGTCAAACACAGTCAACATCACAGCTGACAACTATTAAACAAATATAAATAAGTCTATTTCAGAAGACTGAAAAAACAAAAGACTGAATCCAAAAAGACTGAAAATTCAAAATACTGAACGTAGTATGTGTGTGTGTGTGTGCGTGTGTGTGTGTGTGTGTGTGCGTGTGTGCGTGTGTGTGTGCGTGCGTGCGTGCGTGTGTGCGTGTGTGCATGTGTGTGTGTGTGTGTGTGTGTGTGTGTGTGTGTGTGTGTGTGTGTGTGTATATAGATAGGCAGATAGATATACGATTCCCCTGCCTTTTGTCAAATGCCATTTCTTTGACAAAAGCAGAGGGTGTGTTTTAATGTCCATGGTAGAGATAGCTCAACAGTGGAAATTTCAATGATTTGTAATGTTGGTTGGAGTGGTCAGAGTGTTTGTGTTTGTGTATGTGAGTTAGAGTTAGGGTCACAGATGAGAAAAGGATAGGTGTATGTCTTTGTGTGAGTTTGTGTATTTTAGGGTTAGTTTTAGGGTTTGGTTAGTGGATAGATATGGTATATTTTTATGTGTATTTGTGGATGTTTGCATGCCGGAGTGTGTCTTGTGTAGTGGCAGTGTTATGGGAATAATTTTGTGAAGGCAAGGTGTCGAGTTAGTGTTGAGGGAAGGCGCAACATTAGGGTTAACATTAACACTCATTACTAAGTCTTGCAGGGGGTGGCAAATTGCTGTATATTTTACTCTTTAAGTAATAACTAACATGAATTTCCTACATTGTAGTTTTGAGAAAATGTCTACTAAGGCAAAGATTTTTTATACTAGCAACTTTCTAAATGTATAAGAGAAACATTTAAAAGCTCTTCCTGACTGCTGGGTCTTTGTTTCTGATTTCAACTAAAACACTGAGAGACAATCAATCCAGTGACATTGAAGCCTAAAGCACTGACTACAGTCCAGTCACTCTCGGTTGAAATAATGGCTCAGGTGACAGTTAAGTGACTGATGGAACAGCAAGGAGGGATGGGGGAATGGGAGTGCCCTTCGCAGGTGGTATGGTGTTCATCCCCGATTCTCCCTTATGGGAAGCATGGTTCAAAAAGGGGAGTTGCCATCAAACTTCAAAGGCAAAGAACATGGAAAGTAGGCAGGGGAGTGGGCAAGTAAAGAACCTCTGTAGGATGGAAACAAAGATGGCACAGCTCCCAAGATTCTTTTAGGATTCATGACCAGACCGATTCATACCAGAGCAAGTCAATGGGGTTAGGAGACAAGCTTTTAGACATGGCAAGGACATGGGGAACTGGCAGCAGGCCCAGCAATATATAGTCTCAAAGGAGACCGAAAAATAAATAAAGAAAGAAAGAAAGAAAGAAAGAAAGAAAGAAAGAAAGAAAGAAAGAAAGAAAGAAAAGAATAGAGAGGGGAGGGGTTGCAATAATTTCACTGTGTGTTTTTGACAGCAGCATTGCAAGATACATTTCTGGCCCTTTATTGTTTTTTTTTTTTTTTTTTTTTTTAATGGATGCATTCATTCACTTGTTCTTAAGCAGGCATCTGACATGTACAGTCATGCAAGCGCCTGTAACTCGTGTGTGTGTGTGTGTGTGTGTGTGTGTGTGTGTGTGTGTGTGTGTGTGTGTGTGTGTGTGTTGCAACCCACAGTAGTAATGGTGGAAGGAATTCACTTTAGTAAACAGGAACATCTTCATAAGAGACATGATCATTGGATTTCTTTGTTTTGTTGATTGTTGGCAGTAGGTTTATTATCTGTCTGGGAATAAACTGGACAGCATGAAACCTATAAGTTTAATGTTAATATTTTAATGGAGAATACATTCTTAATTAGCCTTATCATGTATTTTGTAGACATTTAAGCATGAAATTCATTGTGTTGAGCTACAACACACTGTTTAGTACTTGGTCTATATGATTAAAGCTACAAGTTTAGTCTATATGATTAAAGCTTCTGCAGCAATTTAGTTTAAGTCCCTCAGCTTTCATTTTCCTATTGTGTGACTTTGTCCAAGTCATTTCACCAGATAGAGCTCTTAGGCTTCCCTTAAAAAGGGAATACATCGCTGTTGTATTCTATTTTGTTGGACACACTACAAGAAAATTCCATATGTTGGTAAACAAGAAACATTTTTATGTTTGGTAACTGGGATAGCCAAAGAGATATATGTCATTTTTCTGATGCAAAGGTTGGACTGCAGGATGAAGGTTGTTAGCAGTTTGCCAAAATAACCCTCTGAACTAAACCAATTTGCTTTATTTCCTGGTAGTTTTAGTTGCTGACCCAGAAGCAGCCTATAGTTTGGTGCCTGATTGTACTGTTACTGTGCTTGACATACAGTGTCTACACTGATGATCTGACATTACAGCACTGTTGGTTGGTGTACGACACTGTCTGGAAACCTATGCCATTTTTTGGGATCCTGTCTGTGTATATACAGATGTAAAACTTTATATATGAATGCATTTATGGAAATGGTGTTACCCGGGTGTCTTAATTTTTGTGATAAGAACTTGTTTCTGAACTTTATGCATTGTGATACATATACTGTGACGTCTTAGTGCAAACACAGTGGATCACAAGGTAACACACTTACCTTTTGGGGATGGAAGATAAGAAAGTTCTGAGTCATCTTCCCTTACCATGTGTGTTTACTGATGTTCCAGTAATGACACTGCAGTGCAACATAAGGGGGATACTGCACTTCTGAGTGTGTCACCCTTCAGATGAGATATTAAACCAAGGCCCCATCTTCCTGAGTTTGTGATAGTTAATTTTGTTGCAAAAGATCCCATGGTACTTACTGAGAAAACAGTAGAGTAAGTCAGACTGATGCCCTAGCCAAATTTCTCCTAGTCAGTATGAATACCACCTTTGCTACCTCCAGTGGAATTAACTTGGTCAATAAAGAGTAAATAAACAGATAGCTGTAAATATACACAGTTAAGATGTAGACCCTGGATAAACCCCCCCCCCCCATAAAGATATAGCAGGGTTTGTTTTAACATTGTATATTGTAAAGTGCAATACTATAGGCTCTATAATAATAATAATAATAATAATAATAATAATAATAATAATGCCATAATTCCATTACATAAGATAAAATCGGGCATTGCAACACAAAGAGTAAAAAATGCATGACCTTTACACAACAGAAGTAAGAAAACAAAAATACCAAAACAGCAGTTTTATATTTAATAAATCTTCAAAAATAAATAAATTATTATTGTCATCACAGGATGAGGAATCTTTTTAATTCAACAATTAATTGTGTGTACAGGTGGATAATACATATTAAAATTGTTAATCAAAATATTATTAATGATAGCAACTGTGAAGATATGTTAAAAATACATACATATTTAAAATGTAGAACAGAAAACGGATTTACTGTTTTTAAATTATTTGTAATATCCATCTATGGTATTGGTTTAATGTTTCTTAGCTTAAAGCCTCTTGCTTGTTACCTAAGCACAATAATTATTCTGTCAGAATCTTGGATCACTTGTATCCTCCCAAAGAGCTCACAAAGCTATTTGGTAATTCCTTGTTTTTTTGTGATAATAGCCGTGTTCCTTATTACCTATAACGTTTTAACAAGAGAACTGCATCAGCATGGGGTTGCTTTAATTGACATTATTTTATCTTTTTTAATAATTTGCATATTACCTTTCCATTTGCAATTTATTCAGAACCTTGGAGTTCAGAGCTATTTATTTATATGGCCACCTTTAAATTGATTCCTTCTTATTTAGGGTTGATGTGTGTATTTTATGTTAGCCTAGGTGACTAGGACATTTATGAAATGTTTGTCCCCACTGTTCAAGCATTTTATTTGCTGTATTGTAACTGATTTAGGCATTCAGTTTATACCTCTAAAACCTCTAAGCACAAGAAATCTGGACAGATCCTGAAATAGTGCGGTGACAATGGCCTCAAAATAGGGGCACATTTTAAATATTGCTCCTATAAACTTAGAAAGTTGCCACAAAAACAGGATTTGTGTTAGAATGCATTTTCTGAAGGATATGGAGTCTGAAACTGAAATGTATGCCATTATTTAGCGACTTCAGTCCTCAATGACTTGCCAGAAAACCACAAACTGTATAAGAAACAGACCAACAATATGAGGTAAAAATCTGGACATTCTGTGAAAATTTGGACAGTTGAGAGGTTTGATTCACTTTTATATTGTTATTAGAAATTCCAGTAGAGCATATCATATTATAGGGACTTTTGATTGTCTTAGTCTTTTATTTGTATATACATGCTGACATTTTATTTTATTAGAGTTTTATACTTAGTCACTAGGCTGACCTTTAGACTACATAGTAAAACTATGTTATTAAGTTCAGTGCACTTGTGCTTCTATTTACTGTATACTCAGCAGCTGTCCACTGTCTTCAAAGTTTAGATGCCATGCGGTGCCATGCTCTGATGTACTTGTGAAGAAAATAGCTTGTAAAAGGCAAGCATGTTTTGATATTCTGGAGCAGAGTTCAACAACAAGAAGTATCACTATCAGCCAAAAAGACAATAAATGAATAATTAGCTAAATGAAATTATTTTAAAATGTAACAAAAGCAAATGGATTGAGACAAGACTCCTACTAGTAAACCCCACAGTAATTTGACAGCTGTTCAGAGCAGGGTAAATGCAAATGTGTTTATTAAACTTTATATATTGTTCCACTGAAGTGATTATGGTAAGAAATCCATATTTTAGAATCAGAAAGTAGCAAAAAGAAAAGCTAAGAAACCCGAAGAAACATTATTTACTTAAGATCTGTAAGAACAAGGCAGGGATTAGAATTATATACTTCCTAAAATAAACTTGAAATAATCCCTGGGATTTGCAAACATGTTCACCAGTATGGAGGTTAGCCTCCAGTTGTTGATCATCTGGGCATGGCACTGCTCACAGCTCATTATCATTTAACAACATGACAACTCAGAGCTAAAATTTTAGCTAATTACTAATCCCACCTGTTTCTGGAGCAGGACCTGCAGCAATGCAGAGAAAGCTGCAGTTGTGGCTAAGTGATTTGTAGAGTAAATTTGTCAAATGTGGAAGGTGTGAGCAACTCAGCATGTGCATGCACTAAAAGGAATAAGATAAGAGGTCACTGTCTTCTGGTCCAGCCACTGGGGGTGCAATCCCAATTAGTTCAGTGGCAGATATATGTCTGATTGGGCTCACTGTGGGATGGTGGAACTAGGCCTAGCCTCTGGCAACACCATGGCAGATGATGCATATATTTGCAAAATGAGGAGAGAGATATGGCATAAAAAAGATCTTAAAAGGAAAGCACAGCAACAAAGGAAGGAATGTTAGAAAAAAGGAAGGAGGAATTGCATTAAATCAGTATATGATAGCACAATAGAACACTATGAGTAATTATATGGTACAAAAGTAATTACAAGAAGAAAATAACAAAGACCCTGAGGAGTGGTGCATCTGAATTACATCTAAGGTTTGATATTGTGTGATGTGCTATCTAAAAAGGTGCTAATAGGGTAATCTTTTCAGGGAGTACTTCCCTCACTGCCTATTACACATATGTGCAGTACTACCTACAGGTACTGGAACATCATTCTGTCAGTATGAACAACTGCTTTTCTGTACCTGTCACCTGCTGTATCACTGGCATATATGTGTGCTAGGCTACCATTGAAATGGGTATAAACATTCTACCTCACTAACTGATAAGTCAGGCTGAGGACATCATCCACATGTCAATACTAATACCAACACATGTATATGTCAGATTTTCCACTATACAGTTTACACTTACACAGGCAAATTTCTTAGAAGTAATGCAGTTGAAAAAAAACTCAAACTGCTCCAACACAAATGTCAGAACATAACATCCCCACTTTCTTCATCCCTTGGCAAATCAACAACAGCAGCAAAACCAACCATATTTTAATGCTAAATATTAATATAAGAAGTATCAAAAATAAAATGCCTGAACTCCAGGCCACAATAGCACACTACTCCCCAGATATAGTTGCTTTAACAGAAACCTGGCTAAATAAAAACATAGCTAACTCAGAAGTTCTCCCTACCAGCTACAATATCATTAGACAAGACAGACCACTTCGTAAACGGGGTGGAACTGCCTTACTGTACAAGTCAAACTTAACTGTCCATCAATTACCAAACTCCTACCCCTCCCCCAATAATTGGGACATACTTATCTCACAACTTCAACTTCACCCTAAAAAGGTCATCACCACAATTGTGATCTATATTCCACCTGGTAATACACCTGCTAGCCTTGAAGACTTCTTATCCTGGTGTTCTTCCACATACTCACAAGAAACCCTTATTCTGGGGGACTTCAACCTAGATTGCTTCACCTGTATATCAGAACCACCAAGTAATCTAATAAATCTCCACGGCTACCAGCAGCTAGTCCAAATTACAACTAGATGTGATAAAAAATCTAAAAGGGAACCCATCCTTGACTGGGTCCTAACTAACAACCCCACATTGTACCCTCACACAGGCAGTCTCCCAGACACCATAAGTGACCACAACATAATATACTTTATACATAGTAGAACAAGCATATGCAAAACCACTAACTATATATCCACTAGAAACACAAAAAAATTCTCTCCTGAGGTCCTCAACACTTTACTCTGTAACTGTGACTGGACCCCCTTAAAAACCCTCCCACTTGACCAGGCTGTAGCATATTTCAACAAAACATTTCTACAACACCTAGACACTGTCGCTCCATTGAGCAAAATCAAGGTTAGAACCTCTACAACCCCTGACTCAGTAAAGTAGCCAAACAAATCCTCTAGTCCAGAGACACTGGCTTTACTATCACAAAATCAAAGAAACACAAAGCCTAATTAAGTACCAAGAACTGCGCAACCGTGCAAAAAAATGCATTAGGCTGGACAAAAAATTCTACTACACAACATTGCAAACTAAATACCAACACAACCCACAAAAATGTTGAAAAAATGTAAACCAGCTACTAAAATCCACCCAAAAGGCTACCCCCAAACCAATCACCCCTGACACTAAAGTTCCCATCGAAACACAATTCAACTCCCACTTTGTGAACTCAATTCTATCCTTAGTATCACAGGACAGTTCCTTCCTCACTATCCCCCCCCCCAACACAAATAACTCTAATACTAGCTTTACCCTCAAAACAGTTTCCACCACTTCAATCAAAAGCATGCTCTCCAAACTAAAAACCTCATCAACAGCAGCCGACCTACTCCCCAGCTATTTCTTGAAACTCACAGTAGATGCTATTGCTATCCCAGTCTCCACTCTCATAAACAGATCAATTGTTGAAAACTATGTGCCCAAACTCTGGAAAATATCCTATATTACACCCACACATAAAGGCGGGACCTCCACTGAACTGCCCATAACTATAGGAGTCCCACAGGGTTCTATCTTAGGACCGCTACTATTCACAGTCTTCATAAATGACCTCAATACCTCCACACAGCATGCATCTTTAATTCAGTATGCATATGACACTACCTTAATTTGTGCTGCACAAAACATTCCCATCCTCCTGCAAACAAGTCAACTAGCATTCTCTGACGTTGAAAACTACCTTACCAAAGCTCAACTTATCCTCAATCCAAAGAAAACTCAGCTTATGATTATAACCAGTTCTAACAAATACACTAACAGTCAATTCACTATCTACTCCACTAATGCTACTCCAATTGCTCCAGTGGCACAGGCTAAGCTATTGGGAATAACCATAGACTCCCACCTAAATTTTGATACTCATCTCAACTTAACTATTAAAAAAGTACATACCAAACTGGGGTTGCTCTACCATATCAAACCATTTCTTACCAACAACACAAGATCAGCCATTGCTCGTTCCCAACTTCTATCCACCCTACTCTATTCATCTCCCATTCTGACTAATCTCAACAAAACTGAACTAAGCAAAATGGAAGCCTGCTATAACAGAATTGCCTGCTTTGCTGCAAATTGCTCATATAGAACTCATCACTGTACTGCTTTGAGACAGCTCCACTGGCTTGAACTGCCCAACCTCCTAACCTACAATCAGCTCTGCCTCTGTTATTCTATCTGTTACCTCCCCAATAAGTGTTTTGCCCTCAAAAACCTTGTACAACATCACTCAGCCAAAAGGCCTCTTAGATTATCAAGCAAACTACTACTAGAAGTCACCAACAGCTACAATAGCTTTGGAGATGCACTATATAGTTGTTCAGTGGCTAAAAATGGAACTGTGTCCCTACAAGCATTCAAAACACATCATCCAAAGCCTCCTTTAAAGACCTCATCAGGCAACATCTCAAGGAAAGTTGGCAGTGCCATGGTTGCTCCCCAGGCTAGTGAAAGCGGATAACACATACATACAAAATCTAGAGCACTTGATAACAGTTTTCAATCTTACTCACAAACACTGGCTAATCTACAATGTATATACTGTATCTGTGTACTCTGTATGTATTCTACCTATGTTCCAAATTTCAGCTGTACACCACAAATCTATTAATTACCTTTATTTTTAAAATTAATATTTTTTTTGTTTGTTCTCTCCACTGTAACTGTTTATGTGCCGCATACCACTGTAAAAACATGTCTCCTGTAATTTGTGTGTATACTGATCATGTCTAAATAACTAAATGTGTCTGTAATTTTTTCTTTGTGGAGCTTTTCTCCCCGGGCCTCTGCTGAAAAAGGGCCTTTTCGGCTTAATCAGACACCCCCGGTTAACACATGTAAAATAAAAAATAAATAAATAAATAAAATAAATATTTTGCAAATAAAAACATTTAAATACAGAAAGTGAAGGATGTGTCCAACCTATGTCTGAAAAAGAGTTCCATCTTCCTCCAGAATATGGAACTATTCTCCTGAATAACCTTGTGAAATGAGAAGAAAAATGCAAGCATTTAGTTCCAAACTTTCAATGTATTAATCAAGAATCAAAAATGTTCAAGACGTGCACTGACATACTTGACAATACATCTCAGGTACCTGTACTCTAACCTTTTCTTCCAAATGAAGCACACATTTAGTATGATTCCTTTTCTAGTCACTCTAGTGTTGCCTGCAGTGCTCACTAGAGGAAGGTATGCCAACAGTATCACTGACTGCCACGGCACAATAGTGCCAGGCATACCCTTTTACCTGGGAACCTCATATGAACCTCTAAACCATCTGTCCAGATGCTCTCTGTGTTGTAAATAAAGAAATATCCTGCATTCTTTACTGCATCATTGAGACACTGCCAGACGCAGTATGTTTGAAGCTATTAACATATTCTTCATTTTATTTCAGAGAATAATGGCTGGTAACTTGCAGTTCAACCTGTTTCAATTTTGGCAATTACCACATAACACAGAATCTCTCAGTAGTATAATCTATGGTAGGGTATGAAGGAGACAGGCCAATATAAATGGAATATCCACGTGATATTAAGATGTGAGTAATGGCACAGTGTGTATGCGCTCTGTGCATGAAGCCTGACTTTCTCATTAGTCTTCTGCACCTCCATTAGTGGTAAATATAATACATGTTGTTTAATGTCTTCATTTGTGTTATTGACCAGTTCAGTGTGCTCTGCAGGTGCTCGTGTGGGTTCATGAGATGGCAAGTGCTTCTTAACACAACTATTGCCAGACCCACAGCATGTAGAATGAGTGATTCAGAATCATTTTTGAGTTGGGCCTTCACTTGCATCATCATCATCATACTCAGTGTTTCAAATCTGCGTGATATAAACCTTGGCAGCTGCAGACAGCCTCATCTTACTATGGAACTATACATGGAGCAACACTGAGGAAAATTCTACACCTGGGAGAAAGATGTTGTTGAGAAGATGAAAAAATTTCTGGCTTCATGAGGTAAGATTTACTTTTTCCCAGCTTTCATCTTTCCTGGTCTATCTTCTAAAGGTCTGGCTTGTAAAAATGGTCAGTGAAAGTACATTTTAAATTTAACAGAAACATTTCAACTTGCTACAGCTATCAAGGCAGGCTTGTAGAAATGGCTGACAAATGTACATTTTGCATTTAGTGGAAACATTTTAACTTACTGCTGCAATCAAAGCAGGTGTACCAACTTGTGAAATTAACTAGGGTCAAGCTGCTTCTAGTGAAGAAGTAAGCAGGCACTTAAAGATGCTACACACATTGTGGAATGTAGACTGAAGTATTATGCAAATGTCAGGACTGTGGTCTGCTCGTGTTGTATGACAATGTACTGAGCTTTGTTGTTGTAAGACATGCTTACTATAAGTTTATCATGTGATCATTAAAATCTGTATATTGTGCTAGCATTTTGTGAGGGAATACCTTTTTTGGGTTGGAGCAAGGAACATTCAAACAGCATCAGTGCCACAACTCAACTTAATCTTTGTTGCAGGTGATGATAAATGCTTGTAGTCAAGATACTGTGTGTGGTTTTAAGGTTACTTGGTTTATTTCCTTGTTCACTAATCTGAACTGCAGCAGAAGAATAGAATGTATTCAGTATACTGTATTACGTAACTGTTTTTTATTTGTTGGGTGGCAGTGTGGCCTGGAGGGTGGTAGCAGTGGCAGTGACTCTGTTAAAGCAGTACATCTTACTATAATATATATTACAGACATCAAACCAACACAGCATGGATAGCCAAGTGCAGATGTTGTCATATAAAATCTATCCTTATCTGTATACACAAATAGTATATACTAGAGAAATACGCTTTCTCTAAACAGCATAATGCCTGGCAAAGCAAAGATACATACATTCAAATTCTCCCACAATTAGAATGGGATCTTGGTGCATGCCCGCCAGCTCCGTGACCAATGTATGTTCAGCCAGGAGACTTATGAATGGCTCTACTGTGACCATGCTTGGCAGGATGAAATAAGTGACATAAATGCTGTCAGTGGCCAAGGCAGAAATTATGAATAAAAGTCAGACACCAGGCCTTCAACATGATTAGAAACGTGCAAAAGTTTGCTGCCCACTTTGTACAGAAAGTTAAGTAACAGGATTGGCCTAATAGCCAAACCACTATTATGTGAGATGGAGCAGTATTCTTGCCACAAAATGTGGGGAATGAGACTAGTCAGGGTCTCATGGTGATGTGCTGGACATTGGTGCAGAACTGAAGTGTGCTACTAGAACCTCCATCGGAGATGCACCCATGATTGTGTCAGTATTTCTGTAGCAAGAGCATATTGCTAAACTGCGCAGTTTAGTGCATATCAGTTAATGTAGTTTTTTTTCTGCTGTTTAGGAACATCACAGCTTTGAACATCAAGAGTCTTGCAAAAGGTAAGGTCTATCTTTTTATGTCCTACAGCTATCTGTCATACCTATTATGTATGCACTGGCAATATGTTAATGAGCTGCTTGCTGTGGTCCAGAGGTGCAAGGTTTGATTCTCTCAGCCTCCATCACCTAACAGTGTGACTTTGAGCAAGCCACTTAACCAGATACCACACCTGGGCTGAGTCTGAAAATGTCTATGGAAATCAGTGTTCTAACCTGGAAAACAAGTACAAGTGCAAATAAAATAATGTACAATAAAATAAAAAAATACTTATTGTGGGTATTTTAATTTGATGTTTTAAAGGGTGATATACTATCCATCTCCACCATCGTGAAGCTGAGTCTGACTCTAATAATGATGGCAGTGAACAGTTGGCATGGCCAGGGAGCACAGTTTCTTTGTCAATGGGCATTGCCTCTCTACCTGTGGAACTCATGCAAGATATGCAGATTACTAGTAAAGATCAGTTTATTGCTGACAGATATAGAAAGGAAGGTATGTCTTCCCTTGCAAAACATCCCACATTGTATGTTGCTAGCTCCACAGGGTATGGGGTGGACAGAGCTGGATGATATACTGGTAGCTTTAGACACCATGGGTAGCAACCCCTACCTCACCACCACCACCAAACCAGGCCTCTTAGTGTCTGCAACCCAGACAGATCATGTAGCTGCTCCTCATCTGGTTCTAGTGTGAATGGCTGTCATGCATGTGGGGAAGCCTAGGTCAAACACTAACAGAGACACCCCTTCCACCCCAATTTCTAGTATGACGGTGAATAAGGGCAGAAAAAAATGTGTCCATGAGGGTGTGGTACTCATGCCAGTGAAACATCTTGCTCATGTTCATGCAACACTCATGCCTCTAAGCAAGGGCTTTAAACTCTTTGTGACACTTCATGAAGAGACAGTTTATATGGACATGAGCTTGCAATGGATACTTGCACTTTTTCTGTGGAATCATTGGACTTTTCCATAGGAGCACACTGTGTCCCAACACACACAGAAACACACACACACACACACACACACACACACACACACACACACACACACACACACACACACACACACACACACATACACACACACACACACACACGGTGACAGTGGCCTCTTCAAGATCATCTTACACTAAGCTTTAACCAAACTTACATCGTTAACACACTGTGCAAAATTTATTACACTTAGAACAGCCCATACACATTTTCCTGTTGATGACACAAAACACTTCTGTTCACACACCCACTTGTGCAAATAAAGACAACTGTTTTGTGCTGTTTGCTCTTTGTTGCCTGAGTTGCCAATGTTTGATTCACAGTATGGCCAGTCTATACATAAGTGAGAAAAGTCTGGTAGCAGGTTTGTATGCATTACTTTTACTGTACTGTATATGCTTTACTATAGGTCAGAACTATGTAGCTGTTGCTGTATATTGAACAGTGCCATGGTATACTGTGCCTACTTCCATTTATTATACTCACCCCCTGCTGCTCGGTCCTCCACTGTCTAGTGTGCTGGGAAATTTTCCTCCTGCATACTTCTTCGGTACTGGAACAATAATGCTGGAAGAATAATCTTGCAACAAAGTTAACACTAAGTATTTTGATAAGAAGGCCGCTCTCAGTCGGTCTCTCTCTCTCTCTTTCTCTCTCTCTATCTACTACTACAGTGAGGTGCCATATATTTATACTGTACTGAAGTCAGTAGAAAGTCTTTGAAATATGATGCACATATGAAATTATGGTTGCCTTGAACTTATGTCTTCTTTTAGTATTGTTTTTTTACAGTTGCAGCATGATGCTGCAAAGCAAGTTGTGAAATATGTGTATACCTACTTTCTTGACTCTACTGTCTGCAATGTGTGAAACCGTACACTGTTTCTACTTCAAAGTGTGTTAGTTGCATTTCTTTTATTTGAACTCCAGGCATTTCTCAGGATACCTTGCATTATAGCTTTGAGGAGACAGGCAGTACAGAAGGATGTCATAATATAGTCTTCCAAAAGAAGGGAATCTGTCAGCTCAAACTGGCAGTTTATTCTTATGGAAATCAGCAATTGACTTTGTGTTCCTCAGTATCTTGTGTTTTGTGTAACTGGTGCTCTGGAAATTTTACTTCAGTCAGCTATAGTTATTCTGTTTTTAACACACAAACTATCATAACTCAATGCAAACTACAAAGCAGATATAATGCGGTGACTGTGGTTGATAAGCATCACTCAAAACATTATCATCGCACATTTTAAAATTATTCATACCTAGCGTTAAATTACAAAATTGTTCAGTTAATGTTTTGCTATTATCATACATTTTAATGTCACCCATAAACAACAGTGCATCATATCATTACTCAGTATATGTTGTATATCAGCAATTTAATCTTATGGTACAACAGAGACCCATAGATTCTGACTGTAGTCCGAAATACTTCACTCCCAGTCTTGATCCCATGACTCTGATGGACAGAGGTTGTTAGTAAGTAAAATATTCTCAAATTAACACCGCCCGTCCCTAACAGAAACTCTTTAGCTCCAGTACATCTTTACTAAAATACCCCACTACTAATAGACACCCAAGGTACTCAGGGAAAACTGGGCTGTGGTGTACCCCTAGGCTTATAAATGCTCTTGTGGTCATTAGCCTAGCAACAAAGTATGAGCCTCTGAACTTAATATTATAGATGGATTGATCTAGAGCTCTATAGATATAGATAGAGCTAGAGAAAGATGGGGTTTTGACAACTTCATCTGCACTCCTAGTGCTTCATATATGGTACCCTAAGGTATACCTTAAGGTTATAACACTCTTATAGGTACTGGGGAGTGATTTATTTTGGCAAACAGTTGCTTTTCACAAGTTGACTCCAAAAATTCACTTTCAATTTGATCCACAAGGGCATGATACAGAGTTCTGATGGTGGGATATTTTCATTTGGAATTTAATGGCAGTACATCTTCATTTCAAGGTAGCCTTGCCTCCTTACTGCAAAAGAGTGATCAGTGTACCAATGTATACCTTTCAGCACCTCCCACACAAAATGAAACAGCCTTAGTCACTTTAACAAGCCATTTGCTTGCATATAATATAAAAGGGTTCTGACTAACTATAGAATAAAGGAAATGTCATCTTATAGACCACCAGTACTGTGCTTAGCAAGAACAACTAAAGCCTGCACCAAACATTAAGCTGTGTAAAAAAATTCTGTAGCAGAGATCTAAGTTAAGAGCCAATGTCCCTGGCATGTTTGTGTGAATAAATTCACATTTATTTCAGAGGGGAAAAGAACCAACAAAAAATAACCTTCATTCCTCAGCTGAATTGCCACATAGTTGAGAAGGCAGAGTTCAGGCATATATGTGTTAAATATCAGCTACAGCATTTACAAAAAGATCATACATGTTTCATCTATTATAAAGAGGTCCATTGTCAGATTGCCTGTCAGCAACCATATGGATAAATGAACAAATGATTCAACAAAATTCACGTAGGCTCTGTGAACAGCCTACATAGAATGTATCCATATACATGGCTGCGGTTCCTTCTCAGCAGCGTGCTATACATATCAATGTTGGTGCACTGCCAAGGGAGATTACAGTAACACAGATATTGAATCTGTGTAATCAGCAGTGTAGAGGCTGTTCCATAGTTGTGGAGTGTCCATAAAAATTCTGGACAGCTGTTAAGCACAGCACAATACCTTTTGGCTTCTTACCCAGAACCAAAAAGTAAACAACAGATTTTATTACATAAAATTACAATTTATTTTTTTTTTACATTTATGTGCTATTTGTGTGGCACAGAGTGCTTAGTGATGCTGAACAGCACTTATACATATACAGCAGACAGCTGATATATATCTAAATGTAGAAACCGGATGTCATCAATTTAAACATTTTTAACTGCTTGTTTGCATGGTACAGAGTGTTTCTTCACAATGCCAAGCAACACTTATACATATACAGAAGACATCTGGTATAAAATTAAAAATAGAAAATAGATGTATTCAGTTGTTGTAGTTATGAGGTCTTCAGCAATGCAGAAACCTGTGCAGCAAAGCTGTGCACAGCTAACAGGCACCTTAGTAGTATATGTGCAGATATACTGGTTGCCTTCACTATCCAAATGAGTAAATAGGTAGAGTCATAACTTCTAGTGTAGGAGGTCCTGGGTTCGAAGCCTAAGCAGTCATACTTCTTACATTGTTTGCCGTTAAAATTTGTCAGCTGACTGAAACATCGGTTTAATTTAAAAAATAAAAAAATGTTACATTGAGAAAGGCTAAATAATGCTAAGCAGTGCTTAAACATGGTCAATGGTCTGTTTCTGTTTGTGCATTGCTAAGCTTCACTTAAACACAGTTTGTGTGAGTTTGTGCGGTGCTAAGTAGCGTGGATCTTCCTTTGAAAGTTACAGCATGACATGCAGGGGCAGGAATGCAGCCTATATAAAGGACAATACGAAGCAATTTCCTATCATTCTTTGGAGTCTTCACTTGGCTGTGGATATACCTGGTGCTGTTGGAGAAGAAGTGTGCTTTTGGGTGCAGAGGTGGGGTGTGTTGGAGTCTAGAGTTTTTATTGGACTCCTGGTTAATACTGTGAACCCCAGCTTCTGCAGGGTAAAAACCAGGGCTCAGAGTGTAAGTCTGAGGCCTGGGATCAATTAGCCAGGACATTTGCCAGTGCTACTGGTATCCCCCATACTGGTGAGCAGTATCGTCACCACAATGATGACATGATGCGTAGAAAGATGGGAACCTTAGACACTTGCATCCAAGAAGCTAGGGCTGGGCAAACTCCACATATATGCAAGTATTTTTGCCAGTAATTTAGAAATAAATAAGCTGAATCTGCACAAAACTGGTATACATAATGGTTTGCTTTTCTTACCACAGCTGCAGAAGAGAGAGCTCACAATGTCCAATCCCATGCAAGGTGCCTGGTCAGGATGAGGCAATCATATGGTAAGAAAGAAAACATCAAAGTAAATAACTTAATGCATAATATAATTATACAAGGAATTAATTGCAGAGTTTGCAGTCTTAACAGTCAAGTACACCATACCTGGTACATCTTACGTCTTTATTAATGTTTCATAGCCTACCTGAAATGGGAAAGCTAGTTAAAGCAAGTAAACATACAGTACTCTGTAGTACAGCTTCCAAACAATAGTTACTGTTGGAGTCTACCCAAATTATGAGTCACTGTTCTGTCTGCTCATTGTCTGAAATATGCTGTACTTTGCACTCAATAAGTGAACAGGGTATATGAGTTACTTATCAGAAGTCCTACACAGCCATCCATGGTCTACATACCAGAGTTGAAGCAACATTAATCAAAAAATTGTAAAGGGTGATGGTGCTTTGATATGCAATGTTGTCAAATAAAAGTGTTCAGTATTCCTGTATTCACTGCATGTGTGTCTTAATCTGACAAAAGTAAACTGTTAAATGTAAATGAATAAAGAATGTAATCACAAATGTCTGAAAAGAATGTAGTGCAATAACTAGAGTAAGGTTCAAGCCTGTGTTCTGCTCACTCTGTCTGAAATAATGCTATATTCCACCCAGTCAATGAAAATGGCATATGGGTAAGGATACTGAAGTCCTGAACTGCTATCTGTGTGTCTAAATGCCAGATTTAAATGAACATTATCAATAAAGTTTAAAACAGGAGTATGCTTTGATAAGTAATCTTTTCAAATACGTGTTTATTATTCCTGTATTCACTGCATGTGTGTTCTAATCAGACACCAGTCAACTGTTACATATTCACTAAGAAATAATACATCACCTGATTTCAGATATGCATGTAGTGCTGCCCCCAGAGTAGGCATCAAGCCTCAGTTTAGATAATTTCCCTGATATATGCTGTACATAGCACTCCATGAATGAACAGGGTTTATGGTTAGATCAACAGATGACCTACATAGCCATACATGTGTATAACTGACAGATTTTATGTGGATTAATCATTACGTGGTAAAAGGAGATGGTGCTTTGATAACTACTGCTGTTGGGAATGAGTACAGTATGACCCCCACTTCTGTATGGGAATACCTACAGAATGCAGCATGCTGAAGAAGTGTCCCATGCAGGTGTGACCCTAGCTGTAAGCAGCACCCTGCCAGCATACAGAACAATCGATTAATATGAACAGGAACTATTACCATTAACACCTCACACACTTCCCCTGTCACCCCAGAGAAATCCAGTGGCTCACAGCCTGGGACTGTAGGAGTGACAGAATGCACTGGCCTGCTATAGATTGCCTGCATCACTACCAAATGGCCTACAGTCCTCTGTCAAAGGCCTGTGCCTCACTAGTACTGCCAGTGTATGTTATCTCATGGGGTCCCAACTAACAACATAATACAGTCCAAACAACACAAATGCAAGGCCATCTTGATAAATCCCAGTAGCAAGCCCACCATGTCCTGCTGCATGAACTGTGGACCAACCCCTAAATACCGCTGGGATGAAGGGACAACTATAGGGATACTTCTCAGACATCGCTCGCATAATGTTAGGAAGAGGATAGAATAACAGAGTGGGGGGGTGTAGAAGCATGGATGTCATGGAGTGTGTGAAGTCTGAAACTCTAATGTGTGCCCATACTACACCTGCCTGAAAACCTAGTAATGGGTGGCTACAAACCTGCTTGTAAACCACAATGTGAATGGCAACTGACCAGATATATGAGCACTATCTCTGGGTAACCTGGGTGAATCTGTACAGCTGAGAGGTATGGCCACAGCAGGATATGGCCATTCTGTTATGTCGATAGATGTACAAGCAGGGGATCCTCAGTCACCACAGTACGAAGGTGCTAGACCATTTACACAGACCCATCAGCAAGTGTCTGCAGCTACCCCTCCAGAATGGCATGAGTGTGCAAGAATATGTAGGCTGCAGACCACAATACTGGAAACAGCTTCATTCATCTTGTATTTCCCAGGAAGTATATCTGTCAGTAGTTGATGACATAGTACATCACAGTGTAAAACAGTACATATGTCTGAATACCTCTACTAACACCAACCATGTAACACAAGCAGCACAGACAAAATATTTACAGTATCCAACTATCTTTTGCCCATTGTGACTCCATATTGTCAACCTATCTACAGATATCCTGCAGAAACAGGTTGTTAGCTGTAGGTGTAGAACACAAAATCCTGCATTGGAGTACAACCTACCTAGAATGGATTCACACACTCAATACAGAAGGTCATACTGGGCATGCTCCTACACTTAGAGAAATGAAGCTCATGTCTGACAAGAAAATACAGAAGGTCATACTGGGCATACTCCTACACTTAGAGAAATGAAGCCCATGTCTGACAACAGCAGTGGACTATACATATCTGTCAGTCACAGATGTCTGTGCACACACACCACATTGCACACCATTCATGCTTTGCACACACATTGGATAGGAAAAATCACACATATCCAAGACCAATGCACTACAATAGGTCAAACATGCACACACAGAGATGTGGGGAAGACAGAGACAGACAATGACAAAGATAATTCCATCATGAGGCCTGTCCCACCCACCAAACAACCAACTGGCCAATATCACATGATGTGTTGATGTCAATCACTGTAGACATTTACTTTTGGTAGTCCTCAGCCCTATAGTGTCAGTGGTACTTGTGATAACTGTGTAACATTATAGTACAAATCAGTATTCATCTAGCATTTGCATACTCAGTCTTGTCAAATATAAAATTTTGTGTGACTGAGTGTTGTGTGTGTGTTTCCAGAGGAATGGTTTATGGCCCATTCACACACACTGCACTCCTGTTGCCCATGTTAGCACTCGTGCTGATGTCAGTCACCTTCAAATAACCCTCTCTGCATAAGCTCTGTGGTGCTTGCAGTAACTGCGTAATACTGTAGAGTAACATACTAGTTAGGTAGGAGTTCTAATTGCAGACATGGCAGCTGTAAAACTCTGTGTATTTGCGTGTAGAGATTAATGATCTTGAGGCCATTCACAGTCACTACACCTCCCATTGACCTACTTTAGCAAGTCTGCTGATGTCAGTCACCTTGAAATACCACTTTGGACAAGAACCAGCCCTATAGCTCCATGGCACATGGGATAACTGTGTAATGCTATAGTGCAACATATCTAGTTAGGTGGTATTTCTAATCATCCCAAATATAACAACTGTGAAACTCTGTGTGTGTGTGTGTGTGGGTGGGTGTGTGTGTGTGTGTGTGTGTGTGTGTGTGTGTGTGTGTGTGTGTGTGTGTGTGTGTGAAGATTAATGATTTTCAGGCCATTCACAGTCACTACACCTCTCATTGCCCTACATTAGCAAGCCTGCTTATGTCAGTCACCTTGAAATACCCCTTTGGACAAGGGCCAGCCCTATAACCTCTGTGGCACGTGTGATAACCATGTTATGCTGTAATGTACCGTACTAGGTAGGTAGGAATTCTAATCCCAGACATGGCAACTGTGAAATTCTGTGTGTGTAGAGCTTAATGATTTTGAGGCCATTCACAGTCACTACACCTCCCATTGCCTTACTTTAGTAAGCCTGCTGATGTCAATCACCTTGAAATACCCCTTTGGCCAAGAACCAGCACTATAAGCTCCATGGTGCATGTGATAACAGTGTAATTCTATAGTGTAGCATACTAGTCAGGTAGGAGTTCTAATACCAAACCTGGCAACTGTAAACCTGTGAATGAGCGAGTGTGTGTGTCCTTGAAAATATCCAATGTTATGGACATTCATGCTTACTACTCTCCCCTTACCCCTCCTTTAGCACTGCTGCTGATGTTAGTCACCTTCAAAGATACCCCTGGAGAGCTCTCCAACATGTAATTTTTGTGGTGCATGCCATAAATGTGGAACAATGTAATATCAGTAACTACACAGGTAGGCGCTAGAATCTCATCTGTGTCAAGTGTTTGTGTGTATACATATGTATGTGTGTACCTCAACGATCTTGGCCCCATTCATACCCAGTATACATCTCAGAGCCTAACTTTAGCAGTCTTGCAGACATCATCCACCTTAGAAGTACCTGTTGCCAACCCTAAACCATGTCAGATCAGTGGTAAATGCATAATTACAATGGTCCATAACAATTGTTAGATAGAGGTTTGAACCTCACCCCTGGCAAATGTAAATGTGTGTTTAGGGTAAAATTATTTTTGGGATCTCTCACCCACTACATCACCCAATGGCAGTATTTACAAGGGCTGGTGATGTTCCTCACCTTAGAAGTACCTTGGGACAACATCCATCCTATAAGCTCCGTGGTACGTGTGATAAATGCGGTACAGTATAGTATCAATGCATAACTAGATAGGGGGGTTGAATCTCAGTACTGACAAGTGTGTGTGTGTCTGTTGAGGATGCTGTGATTGTGTAATAACAGGATGCATTGTGGATGGGTTTTGCTAAATTATTATGATGAGGACCTAGTATATGTCACAAAGTCCACCTTATAAGGACAACAGATGTGAAACACCAGAGAGGCTAGTGTAGACAATCCATAGCCTTACATGCGACATTATGGATTGGTGTACAATATAGGCAACCCTTCCATTACTCAGAGAACACTCTCCACCCATGTCTCATACACAAACACACTTGGGTAGGCAACAACCACTATATTGGTAGTTCCCTGCATATTGCCTCACAGATAGTAACTATGTTGTGATTGCAGTGGACTACATGCCTGTTGACCGCAACAGTGCCACTGACATCAGAGGACTACATGCCTGCTAACAACAACAGTACCACTGACATCAGAAGGTACTGTGATGTGTTACATCTCCTGACTGTGTGGTATACAGCAAGTAAAAGGACATGGCACCCTGTTCCATCCCTGCATTAGGGCAAATAAATGCTTACAGTGGCCCTTTTGCTATGTTTTCCACTGGACACCTGCAACAACTGTAGAGTCTGTAAATGTAATGCACAAAGGGAATACCATGCCTTATACACATGCCCTGTATGGACAGACGCCACTAACTCCACTGAATACCTGTATCATGCTGTCAATGTAGGTGCAAGCACGACCTCAGTTTCATAGCCAGTTCTCACCAAATGAGGTCAGGAATGCTACATCAGAAGATAATCTGTCCACACAACATGCCCCAGAGACCTCAAGTACACTCCCACATGTCAAAGAACATGTGTGTAGGACATGTGCACAACCCAGTCACTGTCCATGTTATGAAATATAGATCACATACATGGAAAGCAGAGCACATCACTGGTCACCCACAATAGTAACTCAGATGAGTGGATGGTGAATACAATACCCACCTGTGGGGACCACTCCAAGGACTACACCCCTGAGCCATACTGGAGACTGTTGTCATTTGGCCTGATGCCAAGGTATTCCCTTTGCCTAGCCTTGTACAGCCTACAGCCCCATTCACCTACTACATAACTGTGAAGCAATGAACCTATGCATCTCAGTACTGACAAGTGTGTGTGTGTGTGTGTGTGTGTGTGTGTGTGTGTGTGTGTGTGTGTGTGTGTGTGTGTGTGTGTGTGTGTGTGTGTGTGTGTGTGTGTGTATGTGTGTTTTTGTGTAGAGATTAATGATTTTGAAGCCATTCACACTCAATACACCTCCCATTGCCCTACTTTAGCATGCCTGCTGATGTCATTCACCTTGAAATAACCCTTTGGTCATGCATCAGTCATATAAGCTCTGTGGCACTTCTGGTAACTGAGTAATAATGTAGTAAAGCAAACTAGTTAGGTAGGAATTCTAATCCTGACCCTGCAAACTGTGATAATGTGTGTGTTTCCCTGAGAGAGCATGTGTGTGTCTTTGTTGACACCTGCTTTTGTGGACATTCACACTTATTACACTTCCCTTAGCCCTCCTTTAGCACTGTTGCTGATGTAACTCACCTTCAAAGATACCTTTGGATAGCTCTCCAACATGTAAGCTCCATGGTGAGTGCAATAACTGCGTAACACTGTAATAGCAATACATAGTCAGGTAGGGATTTGAAACTCAGTACTAGTAGGTGTGTGTTTGTGTGTGTGCCATTAGTATCCTGTGTGGGTGTTGGGGTAATTGTGTAATGACAAGATCCATTGCAGTATGGGTTTTGCTACATCATTATATTGAGGACCTATATGTCCCATTGTCCACATTACAAGGACAACAATTTTCAAACACTGTTGAGGTAGTTTTAGACAATCCTCAGACATAAATGTGTACACCCATGTGCAATTACTATATGACAGTATGGATTAGTAAACAATGCAGGCAACCGTTATAATACCCAGATACCACTCTCTACCCATGGATCATAGACAAACATGCTTGGCTCTTACTCTCGTACACCCTTCCTTTCTTACTTTGACTCAATCTCTCTCTCTCTCTCTCTCTCTCTCTCTCTCTCTCTCCCTCTCTGGTGGATGTGGAAAAGTACATCTGTTTTGCATAGGCAGCAGCTTGAGTTTTGTAAGCAATGCTCATGATCAGCTGATCGCCTGTGCACAAATTGCAGTCCCCCACTTGCTAATTGCATGTGGAACAGCTGTGGTATCATTCCTATAGCCAATTGCATGGAAACACACTCCTATAACTAAGCACTTCATGTGAGTGTTGGCCCTTTTCCTTCACTGTGAGCAGGACTTCATGTGGGTGTTTGACAAACAGCATCACAGAGGGTAGTTGGAAATACCTCTTACAACATACAATGTGGAGACAGGGCAGCAAACATGAGGGCAATCTTCCAGACATGGGGACAGAATGTAAGTATTGCTGTTCTACATTTGAAGTAATGTTGGTTTAACAGGGTTTGTGTGGATATGGCTGTTCTACATGATTTAAAGTCCGGCAAGACAGTGTTATGTGGTTGAGGAAACTCTCACCTGTAGGGCTATCTGCTGAATGGCCAGAGTTTGGAGTCTTACATGTGATGTGTTATTCACATATTTCCTATCTTTAGAAATGCAGTAGCATACTCTGATGATTGCAGTCAGTACATGGTGACATCCATGTGAGTTACTGACTTCATATCCCTCAGAAGAGATATGTCACAACAAACCCTATTACACCAGGAAATGTATCAGTTTATCACAGCAATATGTCAGTATGGCCCTGTGTTTGTGCCTCCATCCCCCAAGTCTGCCACCCTTTGTTCATATGTCATGCAGTAAGATGTGCATATGTACAGTACATCATTATCTACTGACATCATACCTAACAAGCCAGTGAGATATCATACTGCTAGACATGTTATGTAAGCCTTATATTTGAGGACAAAACCTGGACATTATGTTGTAGTCTGTACAGTAGTGAGGTCTGTGTACTTATGGTGATTGTGTATTGTGAATATGTTACTTGGCCTGTGTACAGAATGTGGTAGATGTCATTGCTCTTGGTCCTGTTCTGTCTCATGTTGCATGCTGCTCCAGTTTATGGTACCCTATCAGCATACATGTTTGTAGGGCCAGACTGACACATGTCCCATACCACAATCAGGCATCAGACTACACTGTGCATTGGCCCAGTATATGTAGGGTTATTGTGTGAGTGTCACATATGAGGATTGCTTTGTTCGCACAGTCCATATACTATACTATACTATTAATTAGGCTTACCATAATGTGACTGTGACTATGTTGAGATTGGTTGTGGGTATGCAATTTCACACTGGTGTCTGTTACTCTGTGCTGTTAAATGCCTGTAGTGCTTGCTATATTTGCAAGTACATGTGTATTCCCCATAAAAACTTAGATCAGTGTTGTGGCAGTCTGCCTGTAGTTTACACAGTGCTTTGTGATATGCCTAGCAGCTCAGTGTATTTACCTAATGTGATATTATGTCCAGATATTTATCAGGTGTACTGTTGCATGGCCACCATAAGTGTTGTGTATTTCTGAAAAAGCAGTGAGATGCTGTGAAGATGTATGTCACTAACTAATGTGGGCTTGGAACCTCTGCTCCTCCATTTAATATGTGTTAGGACAGACAGGAGTGTGTGAATGCATCAACTGTGTGAGCTTATATTTTACAGTATTTGTGTGATATCCCCATTTACATGGCTGTAAACATCCACTTTGTCAGGCTTGGTCCACACATCTTGCACTAAGGAGTTCTATGTATACCTCTGGATTGACCAGATTGTGTCAGACTGTCCAGATTTATTGGTCATATCTCTGCTGTATTCCACAGGATCATTACTGTGATTTGCGTGGTACTTAACTTTGATGATTTTATGATGCCTGTCAGTAACTGATGGTGTACATGTCAGTATCAGAAGTGACTTCCCACACATGTCTGTTAACAGAACACCTGTTACTGTAGCAATATTCTACATTTATACCTGCAATACTAACATTACATCCCCTTGCACTAAGACGTTGTGACTATTGGTGTTGAGGTATAACTCTACAACATCTTATGGGCATATCTTATATATATATATATATATATATATATATATATATATATATATATATACGCACACACACACACACACACACACACATATATATATATATATATATATATATATATATATATAGATAGATAGATATATATAGATATATACATATATATATATATATATATATATATATATATACACACACACATATGTATGGGATCGGTACTGATCCCTAAAGGAACTTTTCACCGAAGCACAAACAGCTGGGAATACTTCCGTGAAAGTGCTTTTTACTGAAAAAGCACTTTTCCGGAAGTATGCCTGCAGCTAGAGGGAGTCACGGGGGAATGACTGTTGCAGAGATCATACTACTGTGTGGATAAGGAAATATTCCCTTTTCTTCACTGTAGTGTGATCTCGGAGTGAGAATATTAAAGTAGAGGGGTGTGGGGTGCCTAAAAGTAGATCTATTTTTTTTAACGCATGTTAACGAAAGCGCTTTTTTGGTGAAAGTGTTTTTTTGTTAAAGTGTGTTAGGTGATGGATCTAAATCTATACATATATATATATATATATATATATATATATATATATATATATATATATACATATAGACATATATCTACATGTAAATGTATATATATATATGTATATATATATATAAATTTATATTTATATATAATAACCTACTGATTCAATGTATATTTAGATATAACATACTGATTCAACACTATTTTCACTAGCAAGTACTAAACAATTGTAGAAGTCAAAGCAGTTGTTCACTACTATTCAGTTTGTATACTGACAGATATAGTTGAAAAAAAACAACAAGCATTTTCACAGCTGTGGTGGCTTATTGGTTAACTGCTGTGACTATAGTATACAGGGCCCTGGGCTCAAGACCTGCCCGTGGTGTTTGGTTTGTTGCTAGGCAGAACAAGGACTGTTGGATACAGAGTGGTTAAGGCAGTTTTGAGCGACTTTAAGTGGTTTGAATGGATTTGCACAATGGTAAGCGCTGCTAACGTACTGTTAAAGGATTGAGCGCTTACAGTGTGTAGACTTTGCTTACCACTGTGCAAATCTGCTTAGAATTTACATTTAAGCAATGCTTACTCCTGCTAAACATAGCTTAGCCTTGGTAACCAGTAATCACATTCCACACTGAGAAAATAGCAGGGTAATGATATCTTTAATAAGTGTATTTAATTCCATGTACATAACATGCTTCTATGTGATGTCATTACAGTAGCAAGGGGTGTGAATATACTGTATGGGACACCTGAGTATATATGACTAGTACAACAATCTTTTCTCTTTGTGTTTCATACATGGGTAGTATCCCAGGTTATATGCAGTCACACTTGCATGTACTGTATCATTACATTACTACTGTTAACAGTGCTTTCCCAAGTAAGAGTAGTTTGCACATTGTAATACTGGAATCATACACCCCTGCATGCAAAGCAGGACTCTGAGTACTGACTATCATGTTCTTGGTGTGTGAGCTGTGTGTTATTAGGTATTTGCTACTGGATATTGATCTGATATGTGGATATTAACTGTAGACTACTATGTGTGTAGGACATGTCATTGAGGGCTACTTTCATGTAGTAATGGTATACCTATCAGTGTCAGACGTCTATCTGTCAAAACGTTTATCCTAATGCATAACCTGTTGGCTAGCTGATTTCTGTCTGTGCTCTGTACAGATGTGCATATGTCAGATATCCATCTTGGCTGCTTACAGGCAATCTATGCTTGACTGACACTGACATGTATCCTAGCTACAGCTAGGAAACCCCACCCTGTATGCACCACATGCCATGGATACCTCAACTAGACTACCACAGTCAACCGGACATGCTTGGGTACAGGTCTCCAACCCAGACACTGGCCATGTTATGTAATATATGTTGCATACATGTCAATTGGAGCCCCTCACTGGCCCTTTACAAGAGACAACCAGATGATTGGATGTTGCATTTAACTGCCACCCTGGGGATCACTCAAGTGATAGATGGCCTGCTGACAAATGTCAAGTGGCATGATACCACTCTACCCACATCCCCTACTCTTCTCATTTCTACATGGACATTATCCTGGTACACTTCTAGGAACACCTGCACCTGTGGACCCCAGTACTGACAAATGTGTTAGTGTGCATTACTGAGAATAACAGGGTCTGTGTATTTGTAAACTTGTAGTTGATAATACCTTGAGGGCTTTCTCACCTGCTACACCCCCCCATTGCCATAGTTAGAAATGGCTGCTGCTGTAATGGACGTTAAATGTACCTTGTTACACTCTTCACCTTATGAGTTACCTGGAGCTTGCAGTACCACTGTTGTACAAATGGGTCGATAGGCATAGGGTACCCTCTGAGTCCTGGCAAGTGTGGCATGTGTGCAAGTGTGTATATTTGTAGGATACAGCATTCTTAGGTCACATTCTCCAAATACAATACACCTTGCCATACATTATAAGGGATAGTGATGTTGCTGACATTAAGAGAGCCATGACAAACCCTCACCCTACTATCCCTGTGGCATGTGTAATAAATGCATATCCCAGTAGTAGCAATGATTAGATAGACAAGCGATTGTATTGCAGTCCTGGTCAATGTGTGATCGTGGGTATGTAAGAACATTATCATGGGTTTCAGTGAGTAAAATATCCAATGTGGGGTGTGGGTGCTGGGTATACTGTCTTTACACAATAGTACACCAGTACATGCCTCAAGGTCAACTGTATGAGGACCACTGTCACCATCAACCATACAGGTAACTGATTACACTATCCAGCCCAATGATGCATGTGCTGTGTGGAAATTATATGTAATAGAATGGACTCACTGTCAAGGTAGTTAGCACTGATAAACCCAGGTCTCTCAGATGTGTCTATGACTGTTATGTGTTTGTCAACGTGTATATAACAGTATGTTATACTATGTATTGTTCATGAACACCCAGTACATCCCCCATCACCATACTGTACAAGGCCTGGTGATGTTCTTCACTTAACAAGAAACTTGGGACACACCTCATCCTATAAGCTGTGTGGTGTGTGCGATTAAGGCCAAACACATTAGTAGCAATAAGTACATAGGGGGTAGGGGTCCTACTCTCAGTGTTGCCAAGTAAGCATGTGTGCATGTGAAGGGATCTACTTCAGTCTGCAAAAAATACATGTTCCAGGAGGTCATCTGTCTGAGAACTGACTGGCAACCACTAAAATTTCAAAGGAATCATCTTGTGGAAATTCATTCCATCAACACTAGTAGTAGATGTGTAAATGCCCTCTTCCCCACTGTACAGCTGTACAGCGATACTGTAGTTGTATATATAGTTGGGTGGGGATGTTGTGGGCACAGCCCCCCTCATTGAGGGTTACTGTTGTGTGTATCCCCCCACTTAGTCTGCTGTTATATTGTACAGTTTATGTTAACAGGTTAAGTAGTTGTCAATCACACTATGTGTGGTTCTACACCACCCCATACCCTCCAAAGTGGAGGGCTGTGCCACCCACACCAGCACACCTATGTTTACCAACTCCAGGATTGCACTACATTGGGGAAGAGGACATATACCCTGCCAGTACCATTGTCAATGACATTAAACTGGCAGACTGATTATTTACTGATGTGATATTTTGCCTATGTTGTCTTTATGGAATTACACAGGCTAAAATGAGTTCACTGCAAACTTAAGTACATCCATGCGTACAGTATTCTCTGTGTATTGCATCAACACCAAAGCCTCTGTGTTTGTGTGTGTGTGTGTGTGTGTGTGTGTGTGTGTGTGTGTGTGTGTGTGTGTGTGTGTGTGTGTGTGTGTGTGTTATTCACAAACATTTGGTGTGTGCCACCCAGTACACTTACCATTGTCGACTGTAGAAGGGCTGCTGACATCAGGCACCATGCACTTACCTGTAAACATGCCTCAGACCTATCAGCCATGTGGCACATGCAGTAACTGTTATACAGACCTGTTGCTTGTGTTCAGCTGTACCCAGGATATGACACAGTCAATGTGTCTCCACAGTGCCATACCCCTTGTAGGAAACAACGGCAGATCAACATCCTGCTGACACATAGACACCTATAACACAAACTGAATACATTATGGAGACCACAATCAATCAGTATTAATAAAAGCTATAATGCATCATGTCTGGCCAGCTGCACATCCTGACATGGAAGCATTAAACTTTCCAGCTGAAAACATGTTACACAACATTACATTGCTAAAACTTAGTACATTCACCCTGTGCATCAGAACCATATTAGCATGTCCCTGCATCGACAGTATGTATGACAAAGATGTAGCACAGGTATCATCATATGCATAGGGTGTGTTATGGGTTTGCCAGACACCTAGGCTGAGCCATTTGGTTGACATCTTGTGTGTGTGTTAGGGGGTTTCATTACAAATTGGGCTGTGCAGATGTGGTGTGTGTAGGTATGGAGGTGGCCTAGTTGTGTTGGTGATGTGTGTGTGTATGTATGCACACAGTTCTGCCAGGTGGCTGCCCTCAGGGGTTTGTTAGACAGCTGCAGTCTGTACATGACAGGCTGTGCAGTTCTACCGTGTCCGACCACGGACACGAGAACTGTGCCTACCAGGGTTTCCAAGGGCACTACCAGGTACATGTCCAGATATATGCACAGCCGCTTTACTAGCATTTCATTATGTTTCAAGTTATTAGGATCCTGCTTTTAAATTTAATTGGTTAATTATTTAAGTGCTAGTATAGAACAAGTATAAATGGATGGGTTTGGGGTTCAGTCCACATCTGAGGAAGTGTTTTTAAACGAAAACATATCAGTTAGGAATGTTAATGTCAGCAGTATATATGTGTTCAGTTCGTTTTTATTAAAGCTGTGTTTGTATATTTGGACTTTGGTATTCGTTCCTGGTGGTGCCTGTGAATATTTATACGTTTTTTTTCTGGTACCTTGGTGATCTTTTTTTGGACAAGCCCAGATATGGTTATCTCCCCTAATGATGACAAATGTCTACTGGATCTGGGTCCCTGTTGGGACTTGCCAGGACCATGTGCATATGGCCTGCTGTGTTGTGGTGTGGACAGCACCCCCCTTGCAGTGCTGCTGCTGGTACTGCCACTATGGGAGCAGCTGTGACTTGTTGTACGCTCACTTAAACCTCCACCTGTTGTTGTTGCTGACCTACATCCATGTAGCTGTCACTCTACTCCCAGCATATGCTCTAACATAGACATTGCACGGTCGAGGATTCCCTCCATGTCACCCAACCATCTAGCCAGGACATCTGCAGAATAATGGTGGGCACCTGTATGATCACAGATGTTGTCAAGTACAGCAGAATGAGTAGCCCTCTAGAGCCTCAGCTTCTGTCTAGTATAACGTTCCATACATGCCTGTGCCTCCATGACAGCCTGAAACATGCATCTGGTGACACTTGCTGTTGCACATCTGCCAGGGGCATGATGACCAGCAGCCTCCTATGAACACCCCTGTACATCTGCCTATGTGGTACCTTGCCAGTCATCTGGCTATGGCTGCTATGTACAGACACACTTGCCATAGTCACCACACTGTCCTGCCCCATGCCACCACCCGCCAAATGTCCCTCATCTATGGCCATTGGTGATGGGGTATGTATAGGCATTGTGACTGTGTGTGGGGATGGGGTGGATAAAAGTGGGATGTCAACGGATGGCACAACTTCATCCCCTGACAACCCTGCCTGTGCCTCACCATACCTATCACCGTTGTCAGAGTTTGTATGGACACTAACATCAGTTTGCCTGCAGGAGGGACGCTGATCCACCTCGCCACCTGTGAGGGAAAAAAATGTAATTTAAGACCTGTACATCATTACTTACCTGTACACACTTTCACACACACACACACACACACACACACACACACACACACACACACACACACACACACACACACTTACAGGTGAGGTGACGCAAATATATTACACAGACCTCTCATTACCCAACAGTCAACATGCATGACATATGGCACTCAATAGCATGCACTGCAGCTATACCCAGTCCTTGTTATCAACATTATACATCTCTGTGATGCATGAGTTGTGTTAGTAGGTGATGCCCCTCCCCCTGGAACACACTGCACCCATGTACACAGCATTGCTGTGCTTCTGTTCAGCACCCTGGCATGCACTGTGCACAGTACCTCAAGAGTGCATGCACCATTGCTGAATGTGTATATGTGCAGCAGTTATGTTTACTCTGTTGCTCACTGCCCCTATGTGTTTGTCTGACACATACCTGGGATGATATGAGGACAGATGTCTATAGGTGAATGCCTGACTCTGATTTGCAGATCTCATTATCAGCAGTGCATGTATGAGCAATAATGTCCAATTACACAGACAACCTTCAAAGCTTACTGTGGTTATGAGTAGCATACACACCCATACTGACATGCCAGCTTCTTCTCTGATATGCAATGGGGCCACAATACTGCATATGTTAACATTACACACACACCTGATATATGACATATGACCTGTGCAATCAAATGCAGTATGAAACAAATGTTTTAGTTGTGCAGATGCTGATTGAGATGCTTACAATATGTGGGTTGCATTAAGTGTGCACATCCTTAACATGATGGTTTGTTGTAGCACCTGTTAAGTGAACTATAGCAGTCACTATTCCTGGAAGGGATATACAAGCATGGCCCATCTGCACTTGCCATTATTTGGTCACTCCGCCCTACAAATGTCCCCCAACTCTGCCAGATTGAAAGGCCAGCTCATGTGCACAGTCCTTGGAGGTCACACAGTGCCTTCACTATTACTGTGGAGTCAGGTTTATGTCTGGCACAATTCATGACCTTGACTGTGTTCAGATACAGCCATTCTTATTGAGCTTTGGATGCATGCTTCAGTTAACTGTTGTGTTTCCGAATGACACTCCTCCGCATCCTCAGCCTTATTGCAGATGCTTGACAATGGGCCACACTTGAGTGTCATTTTACAGTGCTCCATATTCAGAACACCATGTCTACTGGCCTAGTTCCTGCTAATGAACAGCAAACCTAAAGGTGTACACTGGCACCAGCAAGGTACAAGGTGGGCCTGAGGTGGAGTGAGGTGTTGCTTGTGCACCACATGTATCTTTATTAATACTGTCTGTAGGTTTCAGCCTTGGTCTCGGTACACCATTACACATTGCAACACATGCCTTTGGGAGACTTGATGTTATGCATATGCTACCTGTAGGGAGCTCTGGATGATTTTTCCTGTTGAACAACTCTTCATTCTGATTACCTTAACCCATAGGCCACACTTATGCAGAGACCAGGCAATTGTCGACATGGGTACTGCACAGGCAATACTTGCTAGACATTCCTGCAAGTCCTTCAGTGTTGCTGCATGTTTCTGTGCAGCCTCCATGACCAGTTTGCAACATATGTTATCATCTCTCTTGGATGGGCATATGTTTATTTTCTACATTAATGTTGTTTCATACTTCATAGTCACATACATGACTGTCTGCATTGTTTGCCATGGTATATGCAATGGTGAGGAAAGGCTATGTCTCCCACTCCTGAGTGCTACCTTTTGGATATGGGATCTATTCCATGGTTTGTAAGATGTGTGCAAGCCACGGTTGCCTCTGTTGCAGGTGAGTGGTCAAATGTCATGGGCATACTTCTTGGACAGCAGACCATTACTTGTTGTGACATTGAGGGCCTGTACTTCATGGAAGGTGCATACTCAAGAAGAGTGAATGCTGTCAGTACCTCAAAAGCTGCTTCCACAATATGTTATTTGGAGTGTGTGCACACATATGCTTCCAGTGTTTGTTAAGGTCTGTATTCCCCATATTTGTTGTCCTAACATAGGATTCCATATTACACATTTATTGCTCAAGAAGAGTGAATGTTGTCAGTACCTCAAAAGCTGCTTCTACAATATGTTATTTGGAGTGTGTGCAGACATATGCTTCCAGTGTTTGTTAAGGTATGCATTCCCCATATTTGTAGTCCTAACATAGGATTCCATATTACACATTCATTGCTCATGTTAGGATCACATTACAGGTTGTAAAAGGTGTGGAATGTGGTATTGTGGTATGCCGTTGTGTAGATCTGTAACCGTTGGCATTGTAATAGTGGTGTATACACTGTTGTAGCCACTGTATAAGGGTAATGTTTCAGACATGTCCCTCCTGTAGGCCAATTTCTCCCACCATTATGTTCATCTCTGTCCACACATCTTGCACTGACAGGTTGTTAGGTATACTGCAGGACTCTTAAATACCCTTCAGATATGCCACCATGGTGACCACTGTGATGCAGTGCAGTTAACATCAATAATAAGTGAATATGTACAGCATGCATTATGGGTAGATGTGTTAAATGTGTGCATGGCAAATATCATGGCCATAACATGGCTGGTGTATTGGCAAACCTAAATAAAAATACTCCATATTCACCAACTATAGGCTGTTGTCCCAATTGTATACCAGAGGGACCTACATAGTTGTGTGAGAGATGTAATGTCAGTAGCCACACCTGTGGCATTGGTACAGGGTGGGAGCACAATTCAGTACATCAATAGTACAACCCCCCAATTTTAGAGATTATGCACATCTGTTCATTACTACACTGCAGCAACAGACTATGCTATCTGACATATGCATGAAGATAATTTACAGATGAAGATGGATAAGCAACAGTTGTCGATTAATGTGCCCTGGGGCCTTACCTGCATGGTCCTTGTCGATTGTGTGTGTAGCATCCATCTCCACAATGCTATCGTCAGGTTCCTGGCTTGGCTGGTGGGTGGGTGCCCCAAGGCTGGCAAGGAGCTCCTCAGCATGTGTCAGTGGGGGCTGGATGGAATGACCCCCACCTGTGGCTAGCTGGTCCCTCCTAACTGCAGCAGCATGCTGACAGGTGTGGCGGATGAGATCAGTGCAACAATATCACACCTGCTCATAACTGTGGTTATGCAGGCAATCGTTTACCCTGTGGACAAGCTCATTCCACAGGGCAGTCCTCTCCTTCAGATCATGGGCAGTACATCCAAAGAGGGTTCTGTGGTGATGCACAAGGAAGTTTATTATTATATTATTCTCCTGTGGAGTATAAGCAGGAGACATTCCCGGGACATGGTACGTAGAAGACATAAACAGGAAAAAAGGGTCTGAGGCCCTCATACTGCAAGGATATCATAGTTGTTAATTGACATCTATCTCTCCCCCCACTATATTTACAACAATAATCTGTACACACAAATCAATGGGTATGTTTACACCAAACCTACTGTTGGGACATATATCCGATTGTGCAACAAATATTGAAATGTGGTTCTATTCATGTTCCGTGTTGAAACACTATCATTGGTGGCTTGTTGCTATCAATGTAACCTGCATGCCATTGTAATGGCCACTGTGGTACCCTATATGCATGTGTTCTGTTTGCTAAGCAACTGTTCCAAATCTAGTGTTTTCGGTTAATGGGAATATCTATGTATGCTGTTATAACTAATCCTGCATTGTGTTGACTATTACTAACCCACATATGTTCTAAAACTGTAACACAATAGCATGTTTGAGAAGGCTGTTCCCAGCAGAACCACCTCTTCCACCTTATCTGGCCATGGCACCAGGCCACAGCACATCTGGACACACCCCAGAACCTCCTCATGTGCTGGTCCTGCACTATTTTCAGGTGGAACCACCTCAGGGGATGGTGCTCGTCCCCTCCTGTGAGTGAGCACAGACAGGATCCTGTCATCTGAAGTCAGGTCTGGGTTCTGATGCATAGGGAGTTCCGCAGAGAATTGAGGGATCTGGTACATCAACTTGAGGTCCTCATGGTGCAATTAGAGGGTCAGCCTGCCCCTCCTGCTCAGCCCCCAGCACAGCCACCTTCAGGGCCAATGTGCACTGCTGACTGCCATGGGTGGGGACCTCAGTCCCACTGTTTCCATTTGGGGTTTCATGAGCTTCCAATTTCCAAACACCCCTCCCCGTCCAAGGTGTTTACCCACCACATGTGTCATATGTGCTGGGGCCCGGTGCCACAGCCAGATGAGGTGGGAGAGGTGGGTCCGCTGGGACCAGCCTTCCCATACGTGCTATGGTATTGTAGTTTTAAAACATGTGTGGGCTAGTAATAGTCAACACAATCCAGGGTTAGTTATAACACTATGCATAGATATTCCCATTAACCCAAAACACAGATTTGGAACATTTGCATAGCAAACAGAACACATGCAAATATGGAACCACAGTGGCCATTACACTGCTTTATAATGGGAGCCTTGTTACTGGCCCTGCAGCAGTCTCTCATCATGGTTTTGTACCAGGAGTCCTACCATGAACTTGGACTCCTGTACGCCACAGTGCTGCCCCTGGAAGCACATGCCCTCACTGACTCCTGCCATACTGTCTACAGTGGGAAGCTGCAATCAGTTATGAGCTGTATTCATGCCTGTGGGGGTTTAAATATGGCCAATTTCCCACCCTTTGCTGTGATTGGATGGTTTTGAATATGCTGATCTAAGCTAAGATACGGGCAAACCTGCTTAGCTAAGGTTGGCAGTGCTTAAAGGGACAGGTTCAGCACTGCTTACTGATAGCTGGGCTACTCATTGTTTAGCAGTCATATTTACACAATGCTTACACCTGGTAAGCAGAGCTGTGCAATTCTTAGCATTGCTTATTTTTCATTTTATAGACTATCTAATGTATGGCATTGATTCATCATTCATTCTTCTTCTTCTTTCGGCTTTCCCAGTTAGGGGTCGCCACAGTGGATCATCTGTCTGATAATGATTGGCAGTGGAGTTTTACAGTGTTGAGTTGCCAGTCCGGGGCCCAACCTTCTACTGAAGGTACACACATGCACGCACTCACATCTAGGGCCAATTTAGAGTGTCCAATCCAGCTATAGCATGTCTTTGGGATGTGGGAGGAAACTGGAGCACCCCAGAGGAAACCCACATGACCACAAGGAGGACATGCAGACTCCGCACAGAAGGCACCCCAGCTGACAATCAAACCGGAGAACCTCTTGCTGTGAGGCAGCAACGCTAACCGATCCACCACCGTGGCCACCCTGATTCATCATTCATTACATAGTATAAATTTGTTTACTGTCCCTGACATTCCCCAATGTGCTTCCATTACATTTATTCATGTGTGACTATACTGTATGGGGCACTTGTGTTTATATAGGGATTTCACAACTTTATTAAACTGACACCTCACGTTTGTACCTAATGCAGTACTCCAGTTAACAAATATATGCTACTTAGTAGGTAATAATAAAAAAAAATGTTTATGTACTGCTTTCACATTTAAAATGCAAATTGGTTACAGTGGGGATTGAACCAGAAACAGTTGGTTGCAAAGTATGTACTCTAACCACTACACAACTATTTATGCTGGCTGTCTCTTGCTATTTAATTTCTTGTGCTGTTTAAGCTGGATAAGGGTAGTTAAGCAATGAGCACATCCGCACAGATACCCTTAAACTTTATATCGCAATTATATAAAAAAAAGCAGTTTTGTTGTGTTATTTTATCTATACCCTTCAGAATATCCCTGCTAATGCTGAACCTGTGATTTTATCAACTTTCTGCTTTGTGGGACAATTGCCCCTTTTGGCTTTGTCCACATTCCTTACTCAGATGGGTTGGGAGTTGTGTGCTATGTGCTATGTATTAGGGAGTGATTTTAAATATTGCTCTTACAAACTTAAAAAGTTGATAGAATAATAGGTTTTGCATTAGCATGAATTTTCTGAAGGATGCGGAGTCCTAAACTCAAATGTTTTGTCATTATTTAATTACTTTGATCCTCAGCTATTTGCCAGAAAGGTACAGAGTTTAGGAGGAACACACCAAAAGTATGAGGCAAAAATCTGGCCATTCTGTAAAAATCTGTAAAGTGGAGAGGTATACTTGGTCAGGATGATTGTCCTTTATGCCTTTGACCAGAGATTTGTTATCCTGATGGGTCGGGGGTGTTATGAGCATTCTCGCTCTTTTTTAATTGCCAAAAGGCAATTCTGGAGTGCAGAGGGCATGTGCATTGTGAGAGCTCTGCTCTCAAACATACCCCGTGCGCTCGTACATGGAACTGTGTCTGTTTTAGAGCATAGCAGTGCGCCTTCATAAATATGCATGACTAACTGCTGTGCTGAACAGGAACGGTCCCGGCCATGCAGGAATAACTTATTCCTGCATGGCTGCTTGCTGAATTCCAGGGGAAATCTAATTTGAAGTTTGTTATGTCTTGCACTACAAGGGACACAGTCATGAACAGGAATGAAAAAAAAGGTTCTGTGCATTTCTACTCAGCAAGGAACTTTTTCCACTCAACCATAGCTTTTCTATATGAAGAGGTCATGTCATGGTCATGGATGGCATCTGACAGTACTTCAGTCTGCAGCACAGAGAGAAGTGTCACAATGCACTTAGGATATGTAAGGTGAAAGGTGTAATAACATGCTGTGAGATACATCATACTTTCATAAATGCCCTCTTTTGGGAATGTCATCAAATCATGGTCCAAATGACCAGTAAGGAGTTGTTTTCACAGACAATCACGAAGATTATGACTACAAAAATGATTCATTGTAATTTTTTCCTGAAGTAATATATAAAATTATCAATAATTCACAAATTTCTTACCTCAAGGATGTGAAGCATAGCCTCACTTACATGTAACTTCTTGAGTGGAGCCACAGTTGATGGGAGCATGTCTGATAAAGCCTTTATCAAGGTTACACTGTTAAAAACAGAAATAGACATCTGATTTACTATAGCCAGTTGTTTTCAGAACCACAGGGTAGTTCCGATTTTTTGTATACACTTAGGAGGTTGCAATGTCATGATACAGGAACTTTTAAATTTTGATACAATGCCAGTAAAAGTATTGAAATTCAGTACCATTTTCTATACTCAATGCAGTATATCTAAATCAAAGTGTATTTACATTGGAGTTTTGTTTCCATGCTGTAATGTATTTTCAGTGATAAAAAAAAAACACATTGAGGCCTATGCAGAATTCATTGTTTTGATTTGTTTGAGGTAATTAATGTGTGGGGGTAGCCCAGTTTCAATAGTCAACACTGAACTGGAAATGTATGTTGTAGAGTAGATGCCATGAAAAAATGGATTGAAAAACATGATGAAATTGATACTTTCCATAGATATGACAACCCTGTAGTAGGAGGTACATATTATCCATACTCAGAATTTTACCTACAGTATGACATTATAAGCCCAAGTTTGCAGAAGCAAATAAGAATATTACCTTTGTCCAGTAATGATGGCTTCATGAGCTTTCTGAATACTGCATAAAACTGTGCCTTCTCTTAAAAGGTCCCCCAGCAGGTCTGCAGATCAGTGGAACAGGAGTTCCCTCAATCAAGGATCCATTGCAGCTCATCCACAAGCTGACATGCACACAGCCAGAGATAGAGAAATTACAATGGCAAACATATATGGAAGTTATAATTGGGTAAGTAAGGATTAGCCAGAAAAGATCACAAGGTTTAATATTTTTGTGGGTATTCAAAAATAATACATGTTGCATATTTCATTCTGAATTCATTATTGTGAGTCAGTTGATATTGTTACTCCTTATCTCATTTAGAATTTGGTTCCATATATGTCTATTTAAAATAAACACATTTGCTTACATAATTCAGTTCCCTGAAGCATGGATGGATTTGAAGATCTTGGTAGGCTTGCCCTGCTCCTTAGTAACATCAGAGTCAATGAAGGCACATCTTGCTTGGAATTCAAGATCCAGGAGCTGAGAAACATCCTTCTTGTTGGGTCAACCCTTGCTTTTGTACATCTATAGAGTGTTACTATGTCTTGCCTATTTCTTTAGACTATCTGTAACTGCAATTGACACATACTTTGAAATATAATGTTTTCTTTGTAAAAGTTGCATTTATACAAAAACACTATATTTCAGTTTGTGTTCTTACCATTCAACTGGTCAAGCTCTGGGGTGCTACATTGTGGTGATATTTCTATCACAGATGTGGTAGAGTCATCAGTCTCATCAGTGGACATCTCTTGGCTGTTTTGAAAACTAAGGCATCATGGCCCCTTTCTTGAAGGGGCTACTCCCTGTTTCTTTTTGGGGGTCATTATATTATGAACACTTTTTAACACCTGCTTCTTCACTGATTCTTAACAAGAAACAGACAAACAAAATTGTTAGTGTTACAAATTTCATTTAATAAAACTGAATACATAAATTAATAGATACAGACATATGTTGGCCTGATTTACATATAAAACACATCCTAACACCTGTGTCAGATGTTTACACTTTAGTGGGCAAGTATACAGTGCTGTATTTGGAAATGTGAATAACAGACTTTTGACATACCTATTGAGCTCCACTGGGTGCAGATTTGTCCTGCAGCATTGGGTAGTACTCTATGAGATGTTTTGCATAACAGTGAGTTCACAGCTGCATGGGTACTGGATGCCATCCCCAGATGCTCTCTTAATGGAAATCATGCTTGTCACCCTATTTCTGATTAATTGACAGTAAAGATCTTTTGAAAGGTTGTAGTCTCCTTGTCCAATATGCCACTTTTCAAAAAATATGTTTCTTGACTGTTCTTTCTCTGCATCTGTGTATAAGACATACCGTAGGCTTAGAAGCTGTACGATTTTGTTGATACCTTCTTGGTATCTTGGCTTTGGAGAATGCTGGATGAATGCAGAGGGATAGGGGCTAATAAAGGGGCTAAAAACATAGGTACCAGGGGAGTTGCCTGGTCTACACAGGTCTGATTCTTTGCCCTGTATATGAGAAACATATATCTAATGGTAATTATAAGGCAAAGAACAAAGACTGTAAAAACAAGGAAACATAAAAAATGCAGTTTCTAAAATGTATAATGGTCATGAAATGATTATTTGATAACAGAACATACTGTATGGTTATATTAAATGTTGTCCCATGTGAAAATTTGTCAAGAATATGATTACCTCACTTTCATCATGAGTAAGTCTCCAAATGGTTCTTCTTCTGAAAAGGTGCTCTGGCCCAGGAAAGAGATCACGTAAATCACCCTTAGACAGGCTGGGCAGCATGTCTGTGGTTGTTATATTAGCACTTTAAAACACATTTACTCACACAGTAAATACTCAGCAACTTACTATTTTCAACAACTTCAATCTTCAATTCATTTAAAAGTGAAGTTTTATAGTAATGCACATCATTATAATATCCAACATGCTAATACATTTCTGTCCAACTTCTCTTAAGGTAACTTTTACATCAATGAATAAAAGAAGTATAATGTGTCATGAAATGCAAAAGCACTAAAATGTAACACTTCACCCAAGCGACCCCTTCAGTAATGTCTCCAGGTATGCACAAGCACTAAAATCAAACATTTCACAAAAGCATACCACAAAATACAAAGGAAAGACACTACATCTTAAATCCTTGTCACCTGAAACAGAAAAAAAAAATCTTGATCATTTGTGGCATGGGAATGGCCCAGTAAACTACTCCCTACTTGTTTTCAAATGTAGAAAACCTGCCCTGTCAGCTCAAAATTTGAGCTGGATTTCTCAAGTTATTGCAGTTATTTACTGCTAAAAGTCTACTTTACCAATCAACACCTAGGTGGGCCCAGTGGTGTAGCTAGAGATTGTGCTGCTCGGTGTGGTCTTTCAGTTTGCCACCACTCGCCCCACCCCCTCATACCTTCTGTGTTGATTTTTCCGATCATACCTGTCAGTCGCCATACGTTTAAAACAAAATAGAAGCCAAGTGCTCCAGATTATGTGGAATGCTCCACAATTGGCCAAAAATGAACCCACTGCTCTGCCTTGAAGAGCTTTGGCTCCACTACACAGCTTTTGGTTAGTTTGTATACTGCAGTTACTGCCAATCTGCATCAGACCCCCCAGAACACCACCTCTTGGAGCAACCCCTACCCCTCCAAAGCAACCCAAGCCATTCCAGTGTTCATAACTTGGCTATTTCTCCCCAGTTAACATAAACAATGTTTAAACCTGTTGCATATTGCTTTCTTATTTACTTCCACAATGATTACAGATATTGAATTAAAATAGAAAAAACACTGATAGTCATTTGCTAAACAAACAATACAGTGTCACAATGACAATAGACTTAGCATGACCAGTAAACTTCTCTGTCTTGAAACTCATTGAAACAGCATTACAACTCACATTCAAATAAAATGTATCTGGTTAGTGGAGGATTGCATTTACCTTTGGCTGTTTTCAAACCATAGGCTTCTTCTACACATTTTTAGGGCCATGCATACATGTATGTATTCTCTGAATTACCTTCCTGATTGTATTAAATAATATTTGTTATATAATAGAGCACCACTTGTTAGAATGTGTTTTAAATTTGTAGTTTTGAGCATCCTTTCAGTAAGCAATGAAACAAAATGTATGACCCAATAATGATAACACTACTCATTTCAGAAAATTTCAAACATAAAAGGACACTCAGACATCTGTAATTATAATCCCCCAATATCAGACAATAAGCACAACCCCTGTAGAAGTAAAAATCATCTGAATAATTCCACATTAAAAAAAACTGAAAGAAGTTGCTACTGGCAAAGAGCTTTACATTTCAGTGTTTCATCTACACCTTTAGTGCTTGCTGCCCTTGAAAAATTACCTGCCAGTGTTACATTAAAAAATGGTAATATGGTAATTTTGCAATATGGAATTACTGACAAACCGACAAGTTCATGGTTAATAGGCATCTCATACAAAGGAGAATACAGTCAGGAGTGCAGAACTATATCCCCCCTTAAAATGCACCAAATAATGATCAATCAACAGGACATTGCAATACCGGCACTCAATCTGCATGGTATGGAAGTAGAACTAACAACCTTCTGCATTAAAAGCTAGTATACTCCCTGCTGTGCTCCTAATGCTTTCAAATACTTTAGCACAAAAGCAGTGATATTTGCTAAACAACAGTTGCACATTGTAAACAGACTTGGCATATAAGCACAAAACTTCTCTTCCCCTGAAGTTCTCAGCACCTTGTAAAATGCATTTAACACTCAGCCATATCTCTCAGCTTTGTGACGCAAGACATCTGGAAAAAGTCAAAATTTATTGAGGGAACTAAGGCCCAAAGTCAGGGACACATTTAAAATATTGCTTGTATAATCTTAAAAAAGCTGCTAGAATAAAAGATTTTTTGTTACCATAGATTTCCTGAAAGTGCTAATACTGCATAAGCTAATAAAGTTGTGACTAGACAGATTCTATAGGCAGAGAAATGCAACAAATTCAACCATTAGCCAGTTAAGTTTATAGTGTTTTTACAATCAATACAGACAACTAGAACAGACCATTAATCTCACCATACTGTAGTGATTCATGTATCTAAATCAACATTTAATAAGCCAAACTTCTAAACTGATAAAGTAGTTTATACTATCTGAGGTTTATCTTCTAAGCAGGTTACTGTACAGACACAAAAACAGTTAGCAAACTCACAAATATCCCAGAAATAATCCTAGACAGGTGCAATCAGAACTAAACATTAACTGTAGAGCCAGAAATCACTACAGTACACCTGAATACAAATACGTGCAATGAAGTATTGTTAGTAAAGCAGATTTCAAAAAAGAAAAATACAATATTGTATGTTAAATAAAGATTAAAAAATACATTAATCTGCTAAAGTATCCAAAACTTACAGTAAATCAGTGAAATAATGGCTCATACATACCACTAAGGCTTGCAGGAAACAGTAGAGCAGTTAAAAGTGAAAGAAAAAAATGGCACCAAACACTGGCTGAGACGGTTGGAAGATACCAAGGCAGTATGGGAGTAACGAAATGAAAGTACAGGACAGGAGTTTGTCCAAAAAGGCTACGTACAGGAATACATACAGAAAGTGAAACCAGACTGCATCTATCAGCAGAATCCTATCACTGGAAATGTAAGTAGCGTACAATAATCAGTATTTAGACTATTATAGAATATTTAATGACAGGAATGCAAAGGAAAGGGTAAAAGGAAGAGAAATGTAAAGTACTGAGTTGTAGTATAAGGTAGGGTTTATTAGATATCACAGAGTTAACACAAAGCAGTGAGGGGGGTAAAAAGGAAGGAAGGAAATTTAAGGGGGGAACCAGTATTTGCAGAGAAATAGAGATGAACAAGAAGGGTGATAGTATAGGTGGTGCCCAGTGACGTACAAAGAACGTTACAAAGAATGTATAGGTTACAGGAGAATGATAAAATTAATTTCAAATATTTACTTTATTTCAGTGTGCTGCAGACTATAGATTTAAAGCACTGAGCTTAGTGTAGGTGTTACTTGAAATTCACGTTGGATGATTTGTAGACTTTTATCACTTTATTTTGGTATGCTGCAGACTGGAGATTGTGGGAGTTACTTAAAATTCACGTTGGGTGATTTGTAGACTTTTACAACTTTATTTCATTGTGCTGCAGACTGGAGATTTAAAGCACTGAGCTTGGTGAAGGTGTCACATGAAATTCATGTTGGGTGATTTGTAGACTTTTCCAACTTTATTTCGGTGTGTTACATACCAAAATTTTAAAGTACTGAGCTTGGTGTAGATGTTACTTGAGATTCATGTTTGGTGATTTATATACATTTACAACCCTAATCTGCTAAAGTATCCAAACACCCACTGAAGTAATGGCTCATACACACCAGTAAGGCTTGCAGGAAGCAGTAGAGCAGTTAAAAGTAAAAGAAAAAGATGATGGCTTTTCAAATGGAGGCCACACATCTTGCACAGGCCACTGAGTTTGCAGATGCTGAAAAGCTGGTTGATTTTATCTCTTATTACTCAATTTGTACCAACAGCCAAACTTTTGTACACATCAAATACTATCTTGGGGATATAATAGAATTGTACAACAGTTCAAATGACTCAGAGTGTGTTCCCAGATATAAAGTCTCTCAATTCACATGGACTGCTACTGAGGATATTTCAGACACACACACACACACACACACACACACACACACACACACACACACACACACACACACACACGCACACACACACACACACACACCACACACACATCAAAAACACTTTTTCCCATTTCGTGGTCACAGTGATCTGGGGCTCATATCCAGATGGCATTGGGTGCTGGGTAGGGTACCCCCTGGGCAGGGCATCAACTCATCACAGGGCACAGACTACAACACTCATGTATGCACCATAGATGCAGTCAATTCCACATTGCCAGTTCACCTAACCTCCATGTCTTTGGATTATGGGAGGAAACCAGAGTACCCAGAAAAAACCCACACAAACATGGGAAGAACATTGAAACTCTACCTACATGGGATTTGAACCCAGAACCTCAAAAGTGGGAGCATGAGTGATAACCCCACCACACCGTGCTGTCCTAAGGATATTTCAAACAAGACAGCAGTGTGCAAAGTTGCTATGTTCAAGTAAAAATGGAGAAATTTAGTTACAAATGGTTGAAATGCTTGTTTGCATGTTCTGGTGATGTCACTGTCCAAGCCGCATGTTCTTCATGTCATCGGAATTTCAAGCAGTTGTATCCTTTATTATCACAAACTGCATTGTTAGTTGTGGTGATTATGAAATTATTTGCATTCTTGTGCTGTTTAATGACTTTTCAACAAGTGTTTTACTTTAAGTAGACATCTATATTTCTAAGGTGATCCTTGAATGGCCTGAAAGGTGACTATAAAATGTTGTATTATTTCTGCTTGTATTCATGTTGACTAGATGAATGGCAAACTTTGTTTTTCAAATATCTTACATCAATAAAGGCTGACTGAACAGATAAGCCTGTTCTTAAAAGACATGTTGTGCTATTTGAATGTTTGCAATAAATTAATGAAGAGGTAAAAGAAAAAGATACTTGAAAACAGAAATTCTGACTACAACAAACCAATAATGCATGCTTGAGCATGGTTATAAATCTTATAGGTCTAGTTTTAAGTATTTATTTACATAGCATCAGTAATAAAATCTCAGTGACAAGTTAAATAATCTTATTAAGATCATTAAGGACAAAATGGCTTGAAACAATCAAACTTCTCTTACAAAAAGCTTGGAAAAACCTTGTCAAGCAAAAAAAAACAAGAATTATTTCTTTGATTTAAGATATTTAATCTTACATAGCTTTTACTTTTTTCAGTGATACTGGCAAAAAAAAAACATTATTTTACACCCATTCTGCTTTTTTGAGTAAAGTTAAATTACAAACTTATAAACTGACAAACTCCACTCTGTCAGGTGTCAGAGTGGCTCTGCTCAGCACAAGGAGTCACAGATGCAAAACATTTAACTTGGAAACTGTCCTTTACATGGAAGATACATATATCTGTGTAGCTACTGATACCTGTTTATATATATGGAAAACATCTCTTCTGTTCCACAGTTCACCATCATGTATGATCCTGTTTCTACTAGTGGTCATCAGTGTCTATAATTATTAATAATCTTACTTATATCCATTTATCTTATCACTAACAACCTCACTCTTCATTTAGTAGAGGTCAGAAAATCACTCTCAACAAAATATCTTTTTACTTGGTTGGTAATTACAGATCTCTCTATATCTCCAGAGGAATATATTAATGTCTAAACATGCTCCCCAGCTGGAAGTGAAACTAAACATCATTGTATTAAAAATTTCAATTAACCAAATGTTAGCTGATCATTCTTCACATTCAGTGATTGTTACACCTTTGACTTTCTCAAAACCATCAATTTCAGTTACTTGGACCAAAGAGTTACTCTCCATACTAGAGGCTCTGAGCTCACAGACATTGTCTTAACTAACTCCCCAGACCTCTATTTAACCCCCACAAATATCCTGCACCCTGGTTAAATCAGCCTATTCCGATATTACTTTCTCCATCAAAGTCAGCCTCCCTAGTCCCACTAGTCCATCTATGCTCGAGCACTTTAGCAAAGCAACAGATTAGAGTTTATCAACCTTTTCAAAAATATAAATAACCCCAAATCACTGAAAAGTGACACTACAGATCCAAACCATGAATTGTATGACCTATTAAGTCAATGCTGATGAAAAACAAAGACTATCCAATTCTGTCATAAGCAAACAAAATAAATAAATAAATGAATCAGTGGTAGGATAATAGTATTAATGCATTTAAAAAAAGAAATGATACCTCCTAGCATATTATTAATCTTAACTCCTTTTAGCTCATAAGAAAAAAAAATGGTGAGTCAAGAATACTGAAAGAATAACAAAGGGTACCTATGATAAGAGATAGCCACCAACACTATAGACAACCACGTCATTTTTAGCAGTTTGCATAAACTCTGCAATAATTCAGTGCAGCATTATGAAATCATTGTATAGCAACCACCATCAATCCAGTATTTGTGACTAACATCTTGGCAAAAAAAATGTCATTTCCTCTGAGCATATCTATGTTTCCTCATACCAAAAAAAAAAAAAAACCTCTACTGGTCCAAATTGCAAAGCCAACTACTAAATGTTTAGCTTAAAGCAACACTTAGACAAGCCTTTCTTAAATGTTTTCAGTCAATGTGAGAATTCAGTAAGGCCTACACTTTTTTTTTTTTTTGCGTGTATGCATCGTGGTGCAATGTGTACACAAGCACACACATTTTAGATTCATTTTTAGATTCAGTAAGCATTGCTTAGCAACATGTATGCATGAGCAAACAGGTGAAACTTCTGCACGATGCAAATTTCTGCTTAAGCAGGTGAATCTTATGCAAGCGAGGCAGGTGGAGAAATCCAACAAGGTGAAAGGCATCCATGTAGACTCTGTGTCCAAGTTCATAGTGTAGATAGAAATTGTCTGCATATAGGAGTCTACACAGACAGAAGGGGATGTAAAAGTTCACAAATATGAATATAACTCCCCTGAAAATTGTTTTGCACATGTATGTATGTATGTGATCTACTTACATTGCGGATGTTTGTAAAAGGAAGGAGATATGTAAAATTAATATTTTTTTTTATATTTTTCACATTTGTGCTATTAGCTGCATTGTGCAAACATGCGTAACAGAAAAAAAAATTAAAATAACATCTGTAATGTAGTTTTCGCAAATGTACTGTGTAGGACCCTGAATTGGGTCCATACAATGGTGTATTTGTGCTGTTACCGAGCTTACATGACTAGAAGCATGTAGTTTCCAGGCTGTCAGCACAAATATGTATGCAAATGAGGTTTCTTTGTTGAATCGCTAAAAGGAGGAACCATGTCTGCATATTGACTTTGCGTAGGCTCCTACATGGTTTTGATATTCCCACTGGATGTGAATGACATCGGGGGGTGTTGTGTTACTTTTAGGATTTTTTAGCGATCAGTATGCTTGTTTGCATGGTGTGCTGCATAACTTAGCTTATTCACGTGATCAGACTACCCACATGACAGTGATGATGTAGGCAGAAGTAAAACTGGATATATTCAATTAAAAATATATGCTATTGTATAAGCTATGCTGTGTGATACAGCACATAGCAGTGCATCATGCAATAAAGTCGGGTCTTTAAATCATGTCAAGTTACATCCTAAGTAGGTGAACTGCATTATAATTACCCAATCCCACATGGTGGACCTACAGCTGAACTGTATAAAGTATGCATACACCCTAAATTTTAATTTCCTCCCAATACTCTGAACCATTGGAGTAGAGACTTAGAAAATTTAACTGAGATAATGCTAGGTGCTGCTGCACCTATTTTACATCTGTATGTGCTAGATGCTGAAGTCAATGCTCCTCGTGCTGTTGACAATAGGCCTAGGACAAGAAGGAGAAGAGTGTTTAGGCCCAGGGTAACCTGCCAGGAGGTACATGACCTGGAGATTGTAGAGCACTACAGGTATGACAGAGATATATTACAAGAGCTCAGTGAGCTCTGCCGCCCTCAACGCAGAGCCAGAGTTAACAGAGGGAGACCCATCCCAGTGTAAACTAAGGTATATGTAGCACAACCACAGCAACAACCACTACGACATTGATTATATGACTACTGGATCCAAAATCATGAATAAAATCACCGTTTAAATAAAAACCTCTCTAATCACAAAACCGTTCTAGCGCCTCACTGCAAACACCTTTACAGAATATAACATCTTGGAAAAAAAAGCTTTCCTGAAGTACAAAAATCCATTTTCAAATTAACCACTTAATTAAACAATTAAACAATTAAAACTTTAAAACACCCTTGTCTTAAAGTAAACATCTCCAATTCACCTCATTGTTAAGCCCCATAGGAACCAATGTGTTATATTTCAGTATATAAATAGATTCTTTATACAAAAGTTTACTCTTCAATACTTAATCATTATCATATTTTACATTAATCTGCTCCAAAATCACCCCTTGTAACAGTGAATGGTCACTTGCATGTACTTCTTTAAAGTGCGCAGATATAACTTTTTCCTCCTTTCTATTCTTAATGTCTTTTATATGTTCTAAAACTCAGACTCGAAACATTCTTTTTGTTTCCCCAGTGTAATATAAATTACATGGACATCTAAGTGCATAAATTACACCTATGCTGTTACAAGAAAACACATCCCTACACATATACATAACACCATTAATACCTTCAAAGTTAGTAAGGATCTGTGTACATACTGAACACTTACCACATAGGGTAAGTTCCAGGACTCCAATCCAATGTCTAATATTCATAGATGGAAATACAAATGTTCCATGTGCCAGCATATCTCGTAAACTTCTACCCCTTGTATAAGAAATCATTATAGTTTTGGGTAGTATTTTCAATAGCACTTTATCTCTTCTCAAGAATTCCCAATAATGTTTAATTAAACAGGCAACCTCATCACTCTTTATATTATACATGCTTACAAAATACATCTTCTCCCCTTCATCAGTTCTTGTTCCATATTGTGTCATTCTATTATATGGCATTAATATATTTTTCATATCTCTGTTATTTTTACCAACATTTTTTTCTTGTGACTCTTCGGTAATATTTACATCATATCCACTCCTTACAAACATCCTAGCTGATTTGCCTTTCTCATCTCTTAATACCCTCTTTTGATTACACAACCTTGACAGTCATAAAAATTCACTATAAGGAAGAGATGAGATCAGATGTGGCAGATGACAACTTGTGGCATGTAAAATTGATTGCCATCATCAAATTTTCTATGGGCACTAGTTAGGATAGACCCATCACTTTGTCCCTCCAATACTAAGTCCAAGAAAATCACCTTATTCCCTTCCTGTAATCCACTAAATGACAATGTTTTTCAAATTCCTGTACCCGAGTCCTACCTCCTTCACATATAAAGATCAAATCATCTGTTTATCTGAAGTATGATTTAACATAGTGTTTCACAAATGTTTGTTTATACAAAAATCTATTTAAAAAAAGCCATAAAGAGTTTGGTATACATGGGAGCAAATGCAGCTCCCATGGCTGTCCCCTGTTTTTGTCTGTATATTTGAATGTTATATACAAAAAAATTATTTTTAAGACAAAGGTCCACTAACTCTACTACAAAGTTAGAAAAAGGACTTTCACCCAGCATAAAAAAACTGCAGAAATGCCGTCTTCATGTCTTATTGATGTATATAGGCTTTTTACATCCAAAACCAACCAATACATTTCATTATTCCACATAATTTCAGAAATGTTATTTAAAAAATCAAAGCTGTCTTGTATATAAGCAGGTATTTTTTCTGCATATGAAATTAATATTTGATGCAACAACATGCCAATATTATGTAAAAAATAACTGCACGCTGAAATTATTGGTCTTCCAGGTGGCTCAGTCATGTTCTTATGAATCTTTGGTAAACAGAAAAAACACTACTAATTCATTGTTCTTACATATAAATCTTTTTTCCACATCCTTCCTATTTAAATAACCCAGGCATACACCCTTGTTTAACAAATTCATAAAATCTGCCTGAGCTTTTTCATATTTACTACTTTCACTTAATTCATAAATTTCCTTCACATTTAAATGATCTAAGCACATCTTATGATTTGGTGACACATTCATTATTACCACTTTTATTACCCTTATCAGCTGGTTTAATTATTATTGCTTTTTTATTACATAACTCCTGTAGAGCTTTCCATTCCGCATATGTCAAATTATATCTCACCTCTCCCTTATCTTCCACATTTTTACAGACATTTTCCCCAGCAAATTTAATCATAGAATAAAAATGTGCAATAGTTTCATTATGGAAAGGTGAAATAAACTTATTAGCAATTGGAATATCCTCAGTATTCAACTTACAATACGATTATTTTCATCAATATCGCATGCAATATTTTCATCATCATGACACGAATAAAAACTGCCATCTGAAGAACTGCATTCAGTATTATCAAACAATTCTTTAGCATTAGTATTAAAAAATACCTTTAAATGCAACTTGGGTATTAACTTAAAAAATACCTGTAAAACATGAAATCTAGGAATATTAGTTGGAATAAATTATATGTAGCCCGTAGAATATTAACTACAGGTACCTTTCAAAGACCAACTGGGGACATGATGGAGGTGTCACAGGCATCTGCATCCAGGATACTACAGCAATTTTTGGATGCTATGCTCCCACATGACAGTGGGTACATATCTTTTCCCCTTGATCCTGGGGTGAGAGCCAGCAATATGCAACACTTCTACCATGTAACACACTACCCTGGGCAGAATCTACGTTAACAGCAAGGGATATCATTCCATCAACTGCAAAGTCATGTGCAATGTCCAGGAGATTATCTTGAATGTGTGTGTGCTGGCAACCCTGCAGTTATCATGACTCCCATATCTGGCACACATTATAGCTATACTGGATGTTTGCTAGGGGTGACATCCCGCATGGCCATTTACTGGGGGATGTTGGCTATGCCCTGGAACTGTGGATGATGACTCCCATCAGAAATGCACACACAGCCACAGAAGAACACTATAATGAGGCACAAACACAAAATAAGAACATCACAGAGCATGTGTTTGGGCTTCTGAAGTCACAGTTCTGGTGCCTTGATATATCTGATGGAGCCCTACAGTATACTCCAGCCACATGTGCACAGATATTCACAGTATGTGTTATGCTACAGAATCCAGTCCTGAGGAAACAGCTGCAGTAGGATCAGCAAAGGAAAGGGATACACAGTCCTCGACAAGTGCCTAGGTCACCACAGCCACATTCACAGGAGGACTCTGTGGAGTAACTTCCTGCTGATGTCTCTATAGGCAGATGTACATGTGCTCAGTGTGCCTCGACTTTGGCTAATAGATAACACATAGCACATTCTCTGACAACCTAGGGACCTAGAGATGAGCACCTTACTCCTACTCACATACAGATACTAAAATTGATGCCAGCCAAATCACACATCCTGTACCTATCCATGTATTGGCTGTGTACTGCTTCCATCAGAGAAAGTCAGCCCTGAACTACAGTTGTGTGAACTACAGCACTGGCAAGGTAAGTCCATAACCTACGCAGTAGTATAGTGGATTATGTTATGTCATTGTAGCTACAGACCAGGTACATTATGCAGGCAACTATACTGGACTATTTTGGACAGAAATTACCTCCACATGTAACTACAAACACCCATTCCACTAACATGTCACCATTTTTGTCCATTAGACCTCATGCATGGGATATTCATGCAGTCCTACTGCAACAGATTACGGGTACTTCATTCAAGGGACATGTTAGAAAGTGAGGATAATGATAGTTAGACTTGTGTGACTCCTATCAGAACATGGGCTTTTGTTCCTCCACCCCTCAAAACAGCAGTGTCTCTTTGTAACTGCCATAACTATAAATCATCTATGCTATATGAGCATTTCACACAGTTATATGCCGCACAGCATCAGGACAGTAATGTACAATTTGAACTTACATAGTATGGCAAATATCAGGTAAAAAAAAAAAACACTCCACCAAAGGCAGTTTGAACAAAAGAAACAACTACAGACATAGACAAACGTGCCACCTTCTCAGTATTAATGTAATGCAATTTAAGCAAAAGTAGCTAAAATCTCTCTTTCTTAAAATACTTAAAACTGACTTGTGGTCAGGAACAGGAAAAGTGATTTTGGTTATTCAAACCTTCTTCAGATCCTGCTCTGCAAGGCCTTCTATATAGGCAAGACTAATAGGATGCTAAAAGAATGTATTCTTAGACATGCTTCAGATATAAGAAACAAAGTAGAAACTAATGCTCTTTTTCAGTATATTTCCAAATTTAGTAATCATACATTCAGATTCATGGCTTTATCACATATTAAAGAACCCATATTAGGTGGAGATCTGTTCAATAAAACAGAGGCCGAAGAAGCAAGATGGTTAATGGATCTAAGGGCAGATCATCCACCAGGACTAAATGGAATAGAGCCTTTAAAGCCCATGCTCAGAGAATGAAGCCTCAAATACAAGAGTTAGCTGTATATTAAAGCTCTACCACTTTAAAGTGATGTCATCCAGGAGGGAGTGTCAGCAGTCCTTAGATCAGCTAAAAAGTGCTAATTTTATTAAGAATACAGGATCTGAAGAAGGTTTGAATAACCAAAAGCACTTGTCCTGTTCCTGACCACAAGTCAGTTTTAAGTATTTCAATAAAGAGAGATTTTAGCTATTTTTGCTTACATTGCATTATACTAATACAGAGAGGATGGGACATTCATCTATGTTTGTAGTAACTTACATATTATCTGTTAGTTAACTGAGAATAGCAAAGTACATATTTATGTAGGTGAAGGCCTGATAAATGATCAGCTGTCATGTAGCCTCTGTGGCTCAAAAGACTAAGGCAGGTAGCTTGTGTGACGGTGTTCAGGGCTCTAATCCAGAGATGTCCAGATATTTGGCATGTTAAGGATTAATGAGTATCGTTTTACAGACTGTGACTCTGTGTGTGCTATACTACCATTAACCTACTTCACATATCAATTACACATGTGCGTCTGCACCACATATCCAAGACCTATTTAAAAAGTCTTAGGACTAGGATTAGTCAGTATCAAAATTGTAATGGTTGAGACTTGAAACCGTATATCAACATGCATATATTGAAAATAGATCTAAGTATCACCTACAACATGATGTATTATGACAATATAATAACAGCTATGAATGTAAAAATGTGCTGTGATGCAATTTATAGAGATTTGACAGGGCCATACACAAAACGCTGATCAATAAATTAGAACAATTAGTTACTGATGCACTCTTTATAAGATGGATAGCTACATGGCAAGTATCATAAAGCAATTGGACAAGTGAAATAATTGGTAACAATCAGGGTGTCCCACAGGGCTCTGTCTTAGGCCCAAACTTATTCAGGTCTCCCTGTAGACTTATCCAATTCATGTGAGTTGTTCTGCAGTCTGTATGCAGATGGCTTGAAATGGGGTATACTGATTAAATGTGTCACAGATGGGGACATGTCTGTTAAATAACTAGACTAAATTGACCATTTGGGAACAGGAGTATAATATGTTGATAAATACATCACAAATTAAGCTTATGAGATTTGGAAGACATAAATAGAAAGGTGACTATTACATACAACACACAGTGATTGAAACTGTTGATTCATTTAATGACCTGCGTATATAAGCAGATACAGCTTTGGGTTTTCTTAATCATATCATAATCTCAGCCTGGAGGACAGCTAGCTGTGGACTGGAGTCAGTTTATGAAATGTTAAGTCTCTGATGTAAGCAATGTGCCGCTCATTTGTATACTATTTAGCAATGCTCAAACAAGCCAAAAATGCCACTGTGCATGCCCATACACTTAGTTAAGCAGAGAACAAATCTGCTGCTCCTCATGCAATTTTGTTAAAAAATGTATACATTTATATATACACACACACAATATGTATATATATATATATATATATATATATATATATATATATATATATATATATATATATATACATGTATGTACTCAGCTCATGGAAAGTAAACTGCACTACAACACTTATAATGTTGGATGAAGGACCAAAACCAAAAGGAAAGGCTCAACATTACATAATGCACTTAAAAATATGTGAAAGTGCAAAGAACAACATGTGTTGTAATTGTAGGACTACTGGGATATCTGAAGTTCAGAGTTCTGGCAGTCTTCTCTCACATCATGTAAAAATAATACCACATCTGACAGTAAATCACAATTTTGTGTGAAACATACATAAGTATAAGTCAAACCTGTGTACTTGCTGAAAACATCTGGGCAGTGGTGCGTCATACCATGTCTCCCTATTACAGCATGTGGAAACCTTGACAATGTACGGCATTATATATGAATGCATACATATATTTTCAAGCCATATGTTTGTATCTATGGCAGCAACAACACCCACATTCATTACAGCCCCCTGTGACTGTTGGATTTCACCACATATACATCAACAAATGAACAAGTTGTGCAATGTATTATGTTGTGTGCACATTCATTGACAGGGATTATTTAGCTTTTCCACAGGCTTGCTCATCAAAATGCAAACAGACACATATGCCCAATATGGGTGCTGTTGTTACATAGGTAGGCTACAAAACTGTTTTCTGACTGTTAGGCTACGAGCTGCAGATAATAGTAGGAAGCGATGTGACTTTGCAGGCCTCCCAGACTGTTCAACACAGGGCTTGTTGTTGTTCTCTAGGATTACTTCACCTGCTGTCATTTACAAAACAGACTTAAGCCTTGGCATGTGCATTAAGTTCTATGATTTGAAGTGTGTAACACTAGAGAGCTAGAGGTTCTAACTTCACTCCAACCCACTTGGTGTGTGTGTGTGTGTGTGTGTGTGTGTGTGTGTGTGTGTGTGTGTGTGTGTGTGTGTGTGTGTGTGTGTGTGTGTGTATCTCTCCAAAGAACAAGTGTGCATGCCACACAGGCTTCAAAACTGGCATTGCTTTGCACTTTTTTGACTTTGCAGTTGATAGATGTTTCCATAATCTGATTCACTACAAAACCTGCTGATATCTACCATATGACTACCTAAAGCCATGCTAATATCAGATTTAAGCCATGGTGCATGTGACAAGTACTGTGATCTATAGTGTGTAAGACTGGATAAGTAGGGGTTCTAATCTCACACCAGCCCACTTGCTGTGTTTGGGTGTGTCTGTTCAATATGAATCCCACGCTGACTTAGTGTTCTTTAGACATAAATAAGTTGTGCTACAATTCTCACTACAGTCAAGTTTGTGCCTATGGATGCTAGTCAGAGCATTTTACATCAGCCTATGGAATCACAGGCTCACTGGAATTTACTAGGCTAATGGCCATAAGGCCCCTTAAAATCCTAGCCAAGTTGTTACCCTTATTTACATGAGCAGCACCTATAGCCCCTGTCCAAGACAGACATAGGTAGAACTGCCATGGTGAAATGATGGTCACCTATCCAATCGTACAGAGTGCATCTAAAGAGGTCCACGAGGGGCTATGTTTGACATGATGTGAGATTCTGTTCCAAAAGTGTGTTAAACTCTGGTAAACAATTCTCTCCCTCCAGCAGGTTGTACTAATGTTACATACAAGGTTAAGGTGTATACACTAAGTAACCAATGTGTCATGTGACCTAAGGATATGCAGCAATTCCAGTACAGCAGGGAAAGAGACTGCCTCGTATGCAAGGCAGAGATCACCTCTGAGTAGTCTGTATGAGACACACTAAAGTGACAGTGATATCAGATGATCCCCATGGACAGATGCTGAAGACCTGAATTCTCCTTGTGAGGAACCTATGTGGTCTCTCCAATTGCTGCAGGTGCTTGGAAAGGTACATACCAAAAGGTCCATTAAACTCAACTATTGGTTTGCTGAAGGAAGAGTACATGGAGGTTATGTCTACTTTTTCTGAGACAGTGCCCTCACTTATTACATGAGCATGATAGAATGGCTATTTTACCACTGTGGAGATATGGTGATTGAAGGTAAGTTAGCTGTCAACCTGTATGCCCAGGTATCCCACCCCTGAGTATGTATGTCAGGTGTTGCTGTTGATGTGGTACTAAGCAAAACATTGCTGTTACCAAAAGCAATGGTAATGCATATATTTACATTACTTTTAAGGCCATGACTTTAGCAACAATCATTTGTTCAAGTAAGACCCTCGTGTAGGATGTTGACATACTTTGGAGATTCAATGACTGCTCCCAGTTTGCAGGAATCAGCAAACATTGTTAGTCACAAACATATATTCTCTGCTTGCACTTTGGAGAAATGGATTCCAAACAGCACAGGACCCATGACTAAACCCTGTTGAACACCACTGGTTACAGCTCTGCTACTGGAGGTGGATTTCCCTATTTTGACTATATGACTTCTATCACAGAGATAGTGAACAACCCGTCTAATGATAGAAGTGTCAATACCTAGTTGGATGCATTTGTCAGTGATGGCTGAGGGGGGATAGCGTCAAAAGCTTTGACTAAGTACAGGTAGGCTGTATGCTCAGACCTCACCTCATCCAGGTCCTTGGTGACTGTCAAAGGCATCCACCAGGTTTAACAGGCATGGTCTCCTTTTGACAAATCTAAACTGTGTAGGGTCAACTGTTTGGAGATTACCTATACCTTTGTTGATAAGGTCCATGATTATTTGCCTCATGGCCTTGCAGATATGGCAATCAGGATAATATGTATGCAGGTTTTGGGGTCAGTGGAAGCACCATCTATGTGCAAGGGGTAACGATAGCTGTTTTCCAGTCAGCTGAGACAAAGCCGGTGGTTACACTATGATTGCAAGAGTTCCCAATGGTATTAGTACTCCATGTTGGAGCCCATGTTGGACTCAGCCGGGAATATTATTAGGTCCCATAAATGCTGTGTTTTTGTCCTTAGAGAGGCCATTTTTGACCTGCTCTTTAGAGAAACAAAGTAGGGGACAGGTGGTAGGGATGTCATGTGGTACGTGTGGTGGGGACAGGGGTGTTATGGTTTCACAAAACCTGTTGGCCAACAGGTTAGCTATGTTAACAGGGTCTGTATATGTGGTATCATTAACTATAGGTTCAGTACAAATGTGGGCCTTTCCTTTTGGGTTACAGCTGTAACTAGAGAATGCCTTGTGGTTGTCCTTTGTGGAAGAGGCTAATGTGGACCCATACTTTGTTTTGGAGGACTTCATAACAACACTTGACTGCTAGATTAACCTGAGAAGGGAGTGTTTCCTGTTTAGGGGCTCCCTCCCTCCTACCCATAGACAGAAATGTCTTACTATTATTGTAAAGCCTGCTAATGCCAGTTGTCCACCAGGCAGGTTTGCTTCACTTGAGGAGCTTGTTGTGCTCATGTCAGGTACAGCTGAGTCAATGCAGTCACAGAGGTGTTTGAGTAAAGCATTGGTGTTGAGCTTGGCATAATTGCCAGTTACATCTGATGGAGGAGGTGCAGTGAAGCTATTTATATCATCCCATAGGAGATTATAATCTGGATTGGTGAATGTCTTTAGTGTATTTGCTGCAAGGGTGAGCATGTCAGGTGGGATACCTACTTTGAATGAGACCAATTTGTGGTCATATCTCACCAGGGCAGACCACACAGTGGGGGTGCTACAGTGTTCACCCACATTGGTAAGCACCTAATCCATTATGTTACCTCACCTTGTGGGGTTGTCAACCAGCTGATGAAGGGCACTGGAGATAATGAAGTTGAGTAACCTTTGGGAAAGTGAGTTTGAGTAGGAATAATCTACTCAGTCAGTGGGTAGTAAAAGTCACCCGAATCAATGGTACCTGGGTGTATCTTGATAGACTCATGTAGATCCAAATAAGCAGAGTGGGTGTCCTCATTCATGGATGGGCTCCTGTAGCTGGCAATGACTTGAATATATGATCCACAAACAATCAATAGCATCCAAAGTGTATCCATGGAATCATACTCTGTAACCAATGTGGGTGTATGTATAGTAATGAATATTTATACACTGCCACCATCACTTTCCATTCCTTATGTTTCAGGTCTAAATGTGTGGAAGGAGGTGTAGCCTGGTATGGCTGTAGTGCACTCTGTGACACCCCTGCACTGGCCCAGTAATCAGGGAACCTCAATGCTCACCTTTGGCAAAACTGAGGGACATACACAATGAGAGGATGACAAGTACATACACAGTAAAGTACAACTTCCTTTAAGAGCACACAGAGATCACAGTCAATCTAGGGCTAGTTTCTCCCTCTTTCTCCAGATCCAAAATAAGACTCCCTACTGGCACAGGTCCACACCAAGTCCCCCTAACACTCTTTCTGTGCAACCAGTGCTTCATGTCCCTGCCCAAGTAGCTGATACACACACACACACACACACACACACACACACACACACACACACACACACACACACACACACACACACACACACACACACACACACACACACACACACACACACACACACATGCACACACGCACACACGCACACACACACACACACACACACACACACACACACACACACACACACACACAAACACACACACACACACACACACTTTGAGATTTGATTTATACACAAACACACACCTGGGAAAAGGTAGCACAGGTTTACTAGCTATGCCCCCTTCTTCCCAGACCATAACATAGTTATCACTGCCACCAGAATCCCTAATCATCTACTTTAAGGCCTTTCCCAATGGATGACCTATCCTGCTGTGTGATGTTACTATTATCCAAATGGTAAGTGTCACCAAGACTTGCAAGACTATTCAGGAGTGGCCTGTGCAGTGTCACCTAATACATATGCAAGTACTTTAAGAGCTTAAATATGTCTCACAAATATTAGCCACAAGGATAGGTTTAATATATATTTAATAATAAATAATAAAAGAACAAGACAGTACTTAAACAACGCAGTAACTACAGAGTTCAGAATCAGAGGAAATCTTTTAAAACAACATTGCAGGACTGTCTCAAATAAATACAGAAAACATCTAAACTAATCTTTACTATACTCCTATCTACATCTAAGAGATATACTATTTTCAAGACAATACAAAAACTTCTAGCTCTAGACAGTGTGTTTGGTGCTGAGCTAAACAAAGAGATAACTCAATCGTAAAACACTTTCATTTCAACTTGTTTTCTTGAAATTTTGCAAGTTAACTCTTTATGTTCCAGCTTCTACTATTAAAACATACATTTGCACAGGTATATAGTTTTTATACATTTCTGTTCTTTTCCAGTAGAGTACCCTGTGGACACATCCTTGAAGATCAGTGCATAACATACAGTTCTGTATAAATTATATCAATATTCACAAATTACATAGAGCAGTTCTGTATAAATCATATCAATGTTCACGAACAACATAGAATTATTTACAAAATTCCAGATAACTGGGCTAGCAGGTTCACAATCCACCCCCTCCCCGAAAACTCAAGCTAGTTTTTCAAGTGACCCTTGAGAAATGTTGCTTGAGAGGGTTGTGCCTATATGGAAACACCTTACCTCATTCCCTGTTTTGAGAGCCAATCTGCTTTGGGATTGCTAACCCCACTGTGGTGCTGCACTGTCATATCATATGCATGCAACCCTAACCTCAACCTTAGTAACATGGCATTTTGCTGGCTGTAGTCATGTTAAGGGATTGTGGTCTGTAACTACAGTGATTTTCCTTCCATACAGATCAGGCTGAAGTTTCTGCAGTGCCCATACTATGACTAGGTATTCCTTTTCTACAGCCATAGCATTCCTCCCTGGGTTGGAACCTACAACTGAGATATACCACTGAGTGATCTTCTCACTCTGAGAAAACCTGGCTAAGTACATCCCCACCCCATGGTTTGAAGCATCTACCTACATAACAAATTATTTTCTGTAATCTGGACTGACTAACACAGGGGGTCCTCGCAAAGCTCCTTTAAGTTTCTGAAATGCCTGCTCACATGCTGGGACCACACTACCTTATCTGCCTTTTTTTCCTTGTCAGGTCTGTGAGGGGAATAGCTATGATACTATAACGGAGAAGAAATTTCTGTAGTACCCAGCTGTCTCTAAGAATGTTCTCACTTGCTTTTTGGTAACAGGAGCATGCAAAGACTGAATGGCTTCCACTTTGGCAGGTTCTGGTCTGATCCTGCCACTCCCCACTCTATGTCCCAGGTAGGAGACCTCTGCCATATCCATCTGACATTTTCTGGGCTTAATGGTCAACCCTGCTTTCTGTCATTGCCCAACACCTTCCTGACATGTTGAAGGTGCTCTTGCCAGGAATGGCTATAACTAGCAATATCATCTAGGTAAGCAAGGGCAAAATCTCCTGCTCCTGCTAGGATGCAATCTACCAGCCTCTGGAAAGTCACTGGGGCAGTTTTTATCCCAAAGGGCATCTTTATGAACTCATACAAGCCAAAAGGAGTCACAAATGCTGATCTCTTTCTAGCACTGGGAGTCAAGGGCACCTGCCAGTAACCCTTGGTAAGATCAATAGTGGTAAGATATTTAGCCCCACCCAGCTTCCCTAGGACTTGATCTGTCCTAGGCATGGTGTAAGCATCTGACTCTGTTTGACTATTTAATTTCCTGTAGTCTACACAGAACCTGGTGCTGCCATTGTTTTTTGGTACTAGCAGCACTGGGGAGGCCCCGGGACTGCTGGACTCCTGAATTACCCCTAGTTCCAACATTTCCTGTATCTCCTCCCTCAGAGTCTGTTTGACTTTCTCAGGCACCCTATAAGGGACCTGCTTAATAGACCTTTGGGGCCCTGTATCCACATGGTGCTGCACCAGGTAGGTGCACCTTGTTTTCCCAGTGAACATGTCCCCAAACTCCTGTAACACTGCTTGATTTCTCAAACCTGGGTAGGGGATAGATGCTGGGACATTGCTACCCCTTCCCCTGAGGTGTCAGTTTGAGCCTTACTGAGGAGATCAGTCACCAGATCCCCTGCAGACTCCTGCCATCCACTGCAAATACTCAACACAAGGGCCTCCCTATCATGGGAAGGTTTCATCATATTAACATGGTACAATTTGTGCCCCTGCCTCCTGCCTAGCAGTTCTACCATGTAGTTAACATCACTGACCTTATTTATCACCTTGTAGGGTCCCTCCCAGGCATCCTGCAGCTTGTTGTGTCTGACAGGAATGAGAACCATTACCTGCTGCCCTACAGAATACTCTCTAGCTCAAGTATTTCTGTCATACCAGACATTTTTCTGCTGTTAGGCTTCTGCCAGGTTCTCCTAGGCCAAGCCCATGAGTTCTGTGAGCCTTGTCCTGTGGTTTAGGACATATGCCACATGAGACTCCTTGTGGGATTCACACCCACCCTCCCACTCATCTTGAATCAAATCTAGAGGTCCTCTCATCCTATGCCCATACAACAACTCAAAGGGTGAAAAACCTATGGATTCCTGGGTCACCTCTCTGTAAGCGAACCACAGATGGGGCAAATGTTTGTCCCACTCCCTTTTAAACTGGTCTGCAAATGCCTATAGCATCTTCTTAAGTGTAGAGTTTAACTTCTCAGCAAGACCATTAGTCTGGGGATGGTAGGGGTGTTCTTTATGTGCTTCACCCCACAGTACTTCCATAAACAAGCTAGCAGGTCTGACATGAAATTGGCACCTCTTTCAGTCAGTATTTATTTTGGCAAACATACCCTGCTGAAAATCTCTAACAAGGCATTTGCCACCTTATCTGTCTCAATGGAGGACAGAGCTACCACTTCAGGGTATCTGGTAGCACAATCTACTACCACTAGGATATACATTGTTCCTGTGGAACTTGGAGTACTCAGAGTCCTTATAATATCCATAGCTAGTCTATGAAATGGCTCCTCAAACACAGGCAAAGGCATCAAAAGAGTTTTCACCTTGTCTCCTGCCTTTCCTACCTCATGGCACTGTTCACAGGTCTTGGAGTACCCTGTTACATCTCTGGAAATCCCAGGCCAATAGAAATTCTGCATAATATGCCTTTTTGTATGCTTTATGCCCATATGACCTGCAATGGGAATATCATGGGCTATTGCTAGAAGAACCAGACAGTAGGCTCTGGACACTAACAACTGCTGTATTCTCTCACCCTATAGCCCTCCCTCAGTGGTCCACTCTCTATACAGCAACCCTTTGTCCCAGTCTACAGATTCCCCCTTCCCTTGAGAATCAGGTGCCTTACTAGCTACCACCCCCAGGCCTTGTAATATAGGGTCTGAGAGCTGAGCCTGTCTCAACTCTCACTTTGTAACCCATCCCAGCTCCCCTTCCACAGGAAGTCTAGCATCCTCTGACAGTGGTGCCTCACTGTCAGCTTGGGTACAACTACTACTCACCGCTGCCCTTCCAGTCACTTTGTCCAAGGAAACATCTGTACTGACAAGAGAGTAGGTCCCTCCCTGAAGTAACCACCTCACCAGTCTTGGCTGCAAGTGTGCAGTCTGTCTGGGTCTCCCCCAGGCTACGAGACCCACATGCTTGTCTCCAAGCCTGACTGTGTGTAACTGCATGCAAACAGGGTACTGTGTTATCAAAATCATTTCCTTTCAGGACATCTGCAGGGTATCCTCAAATACACCTACTTGCTTTCTTCCTTTTCAACCCTCCCAGTCAAGGTGAATCCTTTTTTTTTATTTTTTTATTTTTATTTTTTATTTAACATTTGTTGACTGGGAAAGTCCGACTAGGTTCCACAGATCTTGTTTTCAGTGGAGGCCTGGGGAGAAATGCTCCAGAAGCATGTCTTTAGAATGTGGGAGGAAACCAGAGTACCCGGAGGAAACCCATAAGCAGGGAGAACATGCAAACTCCACACAGAAGGCACCCCAGCCGAGAATCGAACCGGAGAACCTCTTGCTGTGAGGCAACAGCATTAACCGCTGCACCACTGCGCCGCTGCTGAATCCTAGCCCAAGATATCTGGATTGGAGTCCCTCTTAAAGTTTTGACTGGAGTAGACTGCTCAAGCAAGTAGTACTCCTCTGAAACCATTGCAGACTTCACAATGGTTAGGTCAGAGGCTGTGCCTCTCTTAGCTATGGCCTCTTTCCTATTCATTAAGACAGGATATAACCACTTTTGGTAGTTTGGTACCCTTGTTGTCTCAAGACAACTTCCTGCTGGCATTTTGTCATTCTCACTTACTGGCTGTCCCACCCTTTGTTACCCACCTTGCCTCTGTGGACATCAATATGCTACATGGCCCCACTGGTTGCATTTAAAACATTTAACCCTTGGTCTGGACATCTACTTGGACTGGTGGCTTCCCCTACTACTGACAGACTCTGTTGGGGCAGTCTAGTCTGCCCACCATGGTTTCTCTTAGACCCAAGAGCAGCACTGGTTGTCTTTTTCTTGTGAAGTGATGCCCTGCTTGCTAGATATACGTCTCCCTTCTTCCCCAACTCATTTGCAGTAGCACATTGTCTATCAGCTAACCAGATTCTCATGTCCTCAGGTAAAGTGCTAAGGGCTTGTTCCCTCACCAAAAGGTCTGCCAGCCCTTCAAAAGTGGAGACCTGATATCCACTCACCCACCTATGAAAATAAGTGCTTAGTTCAGCAACATATTTACACACACTTTCAGCTGTCTTGCGTCTATGCTCACAAGACTTTTTCCCATAAGCTTCAGGTGTTACCTTAAAACATTCTAAAAGACAGTTCTTTACAACATTATAATTTAAACAATCAGTATCAGAAAGTTTAGAAATTACATTTACAGCTTTACCATGAAGTAAGGTGGTTAAGAACCACACCCAGAGGTCTTTGTCAACATTATACTGTTTACATACCCGCTCAAACATATGAATGAAACTATCGAAATTATCCTCCTCTGTAAATTGTGGAAGAAATTTATTGAACTTTGTTGTTCTGAGGTTTGGTTACTCCCTTCCCCAATTGCCTCTATGACTCTGGCGAAGAGTTAGCATCTCCTTTTCATGTTGTCTCTTCCTCTCATTCTCTTCAGCTTCCAGGCATCGCAGTTTCTTATTTTCCTCAGCCTTCAGACATTGCAGTTTCTCATTTTCCTCAGTCTCTAGACATCTCATTCTCTCTGCTGCCTCTATTTCCAAATGCTTGGCCTCCAACTCAAGTCTCTTTAACTCCAGATGGATTTTTAAGTCCTCTGTGGAAAGGTTGAGCTGTCCATTTTCTGAGAGTTGGACATCTCCATGGCCAGTCTGATTGTCCAACTGGTTGCTATTCTGTGATGCAGCTGTGACTAAAGCTGCAATCATGTCTGCTTTAGTCAGGCTGGCATGCACCAGTCCTTTAGCCTGGCACATTTCAGCCAACTGGCTCCTTGTCAGCTTGCCATACTCCTCTGCTGACATGCTTGCCTACTCTCCCTGACTAAACTAACACAAAAAAATAAAATGAAACAATTGTGATATAAGCTATGAATGTTCACTGTGTGGCTGATTGAGAGTACAAACACATTCAGTGACCACTGTACACAGGTGACAGGAATTCAATATCTACACCACTATAAGCCAATTAATATGTGATGTGACTAACTCATCACTGTCAACCAATTAATATGGGATGGGGATATCCCACTACTGCCCACCAATTAATATGCAATGCTCTTGCACTGGCCCAGTAATCAAAGAGCCTCAATCCTCACCACTGGCACAATGATGGATGTACACAATGGGAGGATGACAAGTACACACATAGTAAAGTACAATTTCCCTTAAGCACACACAGAAATCACAGTCAATCTGGGGCTTGTTTCTCCCTCTTTCCTCCAGATCCCCAATAAGACTCCCCACTGGCACAGCTATAGAGTTAAGTCCTTAGCCAGGGTTCCAAGCCAATTCCTCTCAACACTCTTTCTGTCAAACCAATGCTTTTTGTCCCTGCACAAATAGCTGACACACACACACACACACACACACACACACACACACACACACACACACACACACACACACACACACACACACACACACACACACACACACTCACACACACACACACACACACACACACACACACACACACACACACACACACACACACACAAGTTGAAATTTGATTTATACACAAACACACACCTGGGAAAGGTTGGCAAAGGTTTACTAGCTATGCTCCCTACTGTCCATACCACAAGGTAGTTATCACTGCCACCAGAATCCCCTTATCAGCTTCTTTAAGTCTCTTCCCAAAGGGTGACTATCACAACTGTGTGATGTTACTATTATCGAAATGGAAAATGTCTCCAAGACTTGCAAGGGTATTTAGGAGTGGCCTGTACAGTGTCATCAAATACATATGCAAGTAGTCTAAGAGCTTAAATATGTCTCACAAATATCAGCCACACAGACAGATTTAAATATATTTAATTATAAATAAAATAACAAGGCAATACTAAAGCAACACAGTAACTACAGAGTTCAAAATCACAGGAAATATTTTAAAACAACATTGCAGGTCAGTCTCAAATAAATATAGAAAACATCTAAACTAATCTTTACTATATTCCAATCTATATCTAAGAGATATACTATTCCCGCAGTCTTACTTACAGACAACATGCAGGCAAAAGTGCTGAATGAAGGTTTCTAGGTCCAAGACAAGATACAAACTGCATAGTCTCCCTCTCTCTCTCTCTCTGAGATAGTTCTTAAATTAATATCAAACATTACTGCTGGGTCAGCTTGGATGACATCACTCTTTGTCACTTGCCTTTAGTTCGCAGGCTAACAGAAGCAAACAGAATTTTAACATCTCTGTGTGAGAAGTACATATCTCTCAGGCATTTGCAGGACTTGGAAGTCATAAAACAATAAAACAATTTTACATTTAAAACCTAGTAATTATTTCTGTTTTAAGACAATAGAAAACCTCCTAACTCTAGACATTCTGTCTACTGCTGAGCTGAAACTGAGAGATAACACAACAGTAAAACACTTTAATTTCAACTTGTTTTCTTGAAGTTTTTCAAGTTAATTCTGTATGTTCCAGCTTCTACTATTAACACATACATTTGCACAGGTATATAGTTTATATAAATTTATGTTCTTTTCCAGTATGGTACACTGTGGATACATCCTTGAAGCTCAGTGTATAACATGCAGTTCTGTATAAATTATGTCAATATTCACAAATGACATAATACAGTTCTGTATAAATCATATCAATATTCACAAATGACATAGAATTATTTACAAAATTCCAGATAGCTGGAATGGCAGTGTCACACTCTCCAAAGCCTTAACCCAGGTGTGTGTGACTGCACAAAGGTATGAATGTTCCAACTTGAGGACAACTTCCAGTGAATGCAGTTTTCTGTTGACACTCCTAGTATTTAGCAGCATAACCTTGAGGTTGTTTGCACATGTTTTTCTTACATTGGAAATTTTGCCCTTGTGACACCACCTTAACTCATTACAGCTGAGTGATGTCTCCAGGCATTTCTGCCGTTACCTCCAACTGCTCCTCTAGGCATCAAATATTGCCTGCTCATATTTGCATTAATAATTCCAAAACCATGCTACATACAAGGTATCCAAATATTTTATCTTGAAGCATACATTTGGCAAACACAATTGTATTGATACATGACCTCTGTCAGTGATTATTTGTTAGTACTGTAAGGCGATAACTTAATTTTTTAAAGGCTGAAGCCACACCCACTAGGAGTTAAAGGTACACACTCAAAAAATCTCTCCTGGAGGGAATAAGTTAAAAGGGCACTATGGAGGTGGCAATAACCTTGGCCAGTAGCTGAATCCCAGAGCTGATAGATGAAGACTATCTATGGCAAAGTATCAAGGTCTGTTGTGCATGTCATCCCAGGCTAACAGATAGTGGATCCCCTTAGACTTGACACCAGAAGCAAGCTTATTATTGAAGTCAAACAACTTCAATGTGTGTCATCCTACGTGAAGATAAAATGCAGCTGATGGCCAAGGCCATACCTGCCTGAGACTCACATAGTGCAAGAGTTCACTTATGTCTGTCATCGCACAGTCCAGAAATGTACATCACAAGACACATCAACAAGAACTATGATGTAGTCATAACAGTATCTGTTGTTGACAGACCTGAGTGCGTGTGTGATATGCCATATCCTGGCACCTGACAGACAGCAGACTGTGACATTTCCCTTATCTAACTTGGTGAGAGGGATATCAACATGACTCACGATGTAATCACCTATGCCTAATATGTTTGATTTTTTATTTTGCTATAAGTGTTTGACCAGTGAGACAGTGTTGCATTAGCTATTATGTGTACTGTGTTCAGCAGAGATAGTATTATGTGTAGCATGCCTGTGTTTCTGTTTGTGAGATGTCTGCTGTTTAGGTATGTTTCTGGTATGGACCTCCACATACGGATATGTAGGTATGTGTGATTTGGGTTTGGGTGGAGTAGGAGGTGAGGTGGGCATGTTAGCAAACCACTCATTGTCATATGTGCTGACAGGTGTGTGAGAGAGCATGGATTCAAGGTTTTTAATCTAGATGCATCTCTCACATATTGTGTTTGTGTGGAGTAGGAGTAGAGGTTCGGAATGTTGTTCACATCTTTGCAACATTCAGAGATAGTGCCATTAGCAGTAGATTATTGCTTGCATATACATCACAACAGGCCATGGTTAGGCAGTGTCCTGGCAGATGCTTACATGTAACATGTTATTACCTTTATGGTGTCATTCTTAGGTAAAACAGTACTTGACAGTGAGGGATAACATAGTAGATTGAGTACACTGCTTTGTCAGGCCTGTGGCACTAGCATGAGCCATAATTCTGTTATTAGGCATGGTCACAATAGCATACTTACAAATGTCCCAATGTACAACTCCAGCAAAGTAAGAGTCATGCTGCTACACCCTTGGGGTTCAAAGCCTCAGACACACTCTCTGTAGGCACTCTTTGCAGTGAAGATGTGCATGTCCATGTATACACAGAAAACTTGTCCAACGTTGCTGTCATTACTTTACCCTTGCAAGTCTACAGTGTCTGTCAACAACCACCCAGCAAATGTATGTTGTGTGAAATGATGTAGGAATACAGTTTAGTGTTCTGGGAATGTAAATATACAGTGTGACATACCTAGGACATGTGGGAGAGATGGAGACATTGCCCAAAGGTGGCCACCTATCTGCAGTAGGCATCACATCCATGTAACTGAGATCACCACAATTATGCTTTTGAAGGCCAGACTGCATGAATTGCTGTGAAATTGTCACCCAACATTGATCACTGCTGCTGTGATGCTTTATAGAGCAAACATGGACATCTGTGTCACCTAAGACTTAACCATATATTGCGATGCAGCAGCTGCACATCTAATCACAATCAGGTCAGTACCCTAGTCAAATGCTACAAGCCTCGGAACCCAAGGCATAAAACATGCAAATGTCAAATGATCAGTCTTGTTGGTAATTAAGGCATCTATCTAGAAAAGGCTACAACAAGCCTACAGAGCCTTGCTTCATATGTGACAAGTGTGTGGATCAACAAACAGACTGTGACTGCTTCTTATCTTGAGTGTGGTGCTAACATTTTACCTCTGGAAAGAGACAAAGAATAGGAGCTTTTTATCACACCACAGTGAGGCCATGTTGAAACCACCAATAGTAGTAGCCAGGCAGCAGCAATTCAGGTGGCTCCCCTCTTTTCAGCATTCTTCATAAGGTAGTTGTTCTTTTTCAGTATGCCTGCTTGATTAGTTTGTTACTTCAGAATAACTGCCTAAAAACACCATCCTTCTCTTTACAGGGTGCACGTATTAGTTTCCCCTCCAGTGTTTGGCAGTATTCTGTATAGAACCAGACACTCTGGGTGACATTTTTCTCAGATATCATGATGGCATTAACTGTAATATCGAGTTGTATACAGGACAACCACATGCACTGTCAAAAATTGTCCTCATAGTTGCGGAACACATATTTATGCATTGAGTGATATTCTCAATACAACTGTTTAATAAATAATACAGGATCTGTTGCCATGAATATGAGGATTCCCACTGTGACCTTTACCACCCTGTTGGATATGGGCATCCAGAGGCAATGTAGATATCACCCCATGCTTACTGACAACCCACTTGATTATCAAACAAACTGATATGGCATGTGAGAGATGTATATACACAATGTCACTAGAGGCAAGGCTCTCACATAAAAGTACTTCTAAAGTCAGTAAGGTAGTCAGTGCTACACATGCCCCACCCATAATACAAAATCCTGAGGATGATCCTGAGTGTGACTGCTGTCTGCTGGGAATGTGTCCTCCATGGGACTGTCCAGGACCAAGACCCCATGGCCTGCAACATCTTGGTGTGGACAGCACACTTCCCTCTGGAGCACTGCATGTACTATCACTATGGGACCATGACTGTGCATGATCATGTTGATGCTCAGCAGATGTAGTTGATAACCTATGCCCACAAGGCTGATGCTCAACTCCAACCAGATGTTCCATCACATACATGTGTTCCAAGACAGATCGTGTGTGATCTGTCTCAGACCAAAGTCTTTCCACTGTGTCAAGAAACCAATCCAGGATATCAGCAATACTGTAGAGGCAGTTACAGATATCAGGCTGAGCTGCATCCATAACCCTGAGCATTCATCTGGAGTTCCTTTGTGAATGTGCCTGTGCCTCCATGATAGCCCTAAACATATGCCGAGTGACCAATGATGAGACAGGTTGTTGAGGGACAGTAGGCCTCCTACTAGAACCCCTATCAATCCATCTGTGTGCAGCCTTGCCAACTGTTTGGCTATTGCCATTGTTGACAGTCACTGCAGCCACAGTATCCACACTTCCCTGTTCAATGTCCCTACTCTCTGACTGTCCAGTATCTGTGGCCACAGGGGACTGGGTATGCATAGGCACACTGGCTGTGCACAGTGATAATGAGGGTGGACAAGGGATGTTAACCTCTTTGTCAGATTCAGCCCTGCAACCTCCAGCTGTGCCTCACTTAGGCCATCATCATCATCAGAGTCTGAAGGGACACTGATAACTAATTGGGAAGGGGACACAGACCAACCTCCCTGGTCACCTGTGGTAAAAAGGGAAAATCATTACATTAATGCCTGAACTACTATGCTCTACAGTACTACATTGCAATATATGGTAAGCTGTATATACTGCTGTCACTATTACAGACTTTTATAACATCCAACCTCATATAGTAGGACATGTGGACATTATTTTCTAACCCACATCTGTAAGTATTTGGAAATAAAAATTAATCATGCAAGAATCTCACAAGCAAAACATTAATGATGCACACTGTTGACATTCTACAAAACTCAGAAGTGGACAGTTCTGGCAATCTGTAATGTCCTAACAATAATGTCAAATCAATCACTGCAGGCACACCTACAAGGCCTATGTGTGAGTCTAAACTGTGTACAGTCAGAAAATATATGTACAGTTGGCAGTCATGCAGACAGTACATCAATTCAGCCAGCAAGCCTGTGATGACACTTGAGAGAATACAGTGAACTAAATCTACATTACTGAAAAAACAGTCTTCTGCATACTAGCAGCAGGAGCATGGACTCTTCTTATTCCTGATGGTCCTGGAAAAATGTGAGAAGAGGCAATGTTATCAGCACCACATGTTACAGTGTAACTGGGCTATCATGTCCAAATATCTCATATTTACATCAGCTGCTATGTTAACAGGTATGTGAGTCACAAACTGTGCATAAGCTTAAAACTGCAGCTAACCCCTTCCCAAAACACCTGTCACCCACTAAGACTATGTGCACCCTGACACACTGAATGCTACAGTATTCCAATGCTGATCTAATTAAACATACCTGGATGCTCCTCTTGAGTGGAAATGGTTGCACCTACATCCACAACATATTAGGTGATCGATGCCTGGGAACTGTGCTGTGTTTCAAGGTTTGCTAGGAATTCTTCAATGGCTGACAGTGGTTGTTTTGCTGCAGGCCCACCACCGGTGACCTGGCAATCCCTGGCCACATCCGCTGCACATCTGCATGCCAAGCTGATCATGTCATTGGCACAGTGTCGCACATGCTCATATGTGCAATTTTGGTGACCCACAGTATTAATGCTGTACACCAGTTTATCCCACAAAGCTGCACACTCTTGGCTATTTGTCCTCCCTTTGGACAGCAGGACTAGGTGGAGTTGTCTCAAGGCCTCAATAATGAGGTTGTTTTCTGCCTCAGTGAAAGGTGCATGGTGTCTGGCATGCATGATATCTACTGAAATACAAATAAATAAGAACACATGTCAGGACACATATGTGGGAGTAGAGTATGTAGAGATACAGCAATAAAGGAAGCCTATTAGTATTCCTTGCTTGATTATCCATCTCAAATCAACCGTGTGCCAAACATGCAAAGGTTGTGGAAGCAACTATGATAGTAGCAATAGTGACACACTGCTGCTTGTGACATGACAGATACTCATGTATAATCACACAATAAACACAGGAGTCCATTGTAGGGTTTCCCATAGCAGGGAAACCCCCAACCATAACATATGTATAGACAACATTGCCAACCAAATAACAAGATACTACTACAACTGCTAACAAAGGAAGTATCCAGGAGCCCTGTGTACCTAGTTAAAACAGAGCATTATACCCTTGCTGTACTCTCCAGTCTCTGTAGGTATAACACAGCTGGAGATCACTGGCATGTCATCAGTGCAGTTCTAAGAAAGGTTTACTGTTGTAATCCCCCCCCCCTAGGTATACTGAAACATATGTATCATGTTGAAAATAAAATGGTTACATACCTGATGGAGTAAAAAACTCCTCTGTTAAAAGATACAGCTATATGAGTTCTATGTGAATAAGTTAACCATACAAACTATCATACACAATGGCTCTCCTAGCTAGGTGTTTCCTTTTTTAGATAGCTCTCATTAGCAGGTGATTGCCTCTGAACCATTCTGTGGTTCAGGAATGCTACATCCAGCATACACAGCTGATATGCAGTATGATCAGCCAATCCCATGCAACTACTCAACAATACATAAGGCCTCAATGTAGATTCCATCCCCTTTTGTACATTTTGGGTTGGAAAATTACTGGGGTAGGGATTATGTCAGCATAGGGAGAATGTTTGTAGCAGCTACTTGTTACATACAGATGTGTGTGCTAACACGCTGAACCTGCTGTTGCTGCTGCTGAAGACAATAGGTATAGTTAGAGAGTCTACAGAATGTTCAGGGCAACAAGACTTAAGAGTAACTGTGGAACCTTTGGCAGCCTTGGTGTACAGCCAGAGCCTGATTGAGGGAACCCACCATAGTGAAAAGTAAGGTATGTGTTTAAGGTAAGTATGTTAGCCAGAGGTATCATTAGCAGAGTAAAGGGAAACATGCTTGTTGTATCCTAGAACAAAATAGGGCGTACATTAACCATTATGGCAACTATAACTGCCAAGTCATGTGTTATGTCATGGTAGTAATCTGGAATGTGTGTGCTGGCAGCTGTTGCTTCTAGCACAACCTCCATATATGTATGTCACTTGTGCTGCTGTCATTCTCTGTTATATCACCAACAAATCATTGTGGGCTGCAGTCTGATATGACTGGGCCTCATTTGAATTACATACCTCAAACATCTTCTGGGAACTCATACTAATGCATGACCGGACATTCTATGCGCTTTATAGTATTGTAATAGGAATAGTTTAAATCTGGTCCTGTCTGTAGGCCTTTGATTGCCATTATTAAAAGCAGGCATTCAAAGTGGACTGCTTTGGTTGGATAAATAGGTGACGAGACAGGCATGCATATCGGAATTTATACAGGTGATGTACACATACATGTATTTTAAATGCTAGGCCCAGCTGTATTTGAACCCAAGAGCATGTAGTCCGAAAATTAATGTTTTCAGAACATTTAACAGATTAAGCTATTGCGTCACTGCTACATCAACTGTATTTTTACATGTTGTAGATATAATTGTACACTTGCCTAATGTTACATACCTCACTAACATCTATTATTGTTTGCATGGCTTATAGTGATGTATTTCCCTACCAGAGACTCATTTAAACTCCTGTTTTTCCATCACTCATGTAGGAGGTGTATGTTTACATGTTGTAGATGTAATTGCACAGTAACCTACTGTTAGATGTCTCACTTACATCCATTCTTATGTGTATGGCTTTATAGTGATGTATTTCTCCACCAGAGTCCCAAGTTATGAGTAGCATTATGCAAAACTTATTTTAAGAAATGAAAAATGGAGAGATAGGGCAGTGGTGAAATGGAGTCCAAGCAGTGGGAAAAACATACCGAAAGACAGGTAAGTATGTGCAGGAACAGTGTAGGAAAGAACCATAGCTATCCATTTCTTCTACAGCAACAACTGTGTACTTTAACAGTTTTTTTAGCTGAATTTCGACTGTAATCTGCCAGAGAAAGGATGATGACAACATAAGTGCATTGTCAAGTTAATTGGACCAAATTAAGTGCGCCCATTGAACATGTGTGCGAAATAGAGAGCTATGTATGAGACAATATTGTCTTATTTTTTGGAACAGGTGCCCATTTTTTTTTTTTTTTTAAGGTGATAGTGAAATGTTTGGGAAGGGGCATAAGTATGCGGGGGGAGGTAAGTTGGGAAGTTGAGGAAGCTTTTGCAGACAGAGAAGACAGACAAGACAGCAGACAGGGTTGGTGTGTGACACAAGGGGGGTGAACACCATGTATGGGGAGGGTGTGGGTAATGTCAGTCCTATGGACGTCAGACACAGTAACAGCGTGACTCATGTCTTCACCCACGGGACTGTCACCCCTGAACCTTCACTGCTCCTGTGGAGGGAGTGGCCAATGCTGGTGCCTGGAGCCAGGCTGCCCACCAGGACAGACAGCATGCTCTCCATCCAGCTTAGGCATATACCAACAGTTTGGAGCAGCAGCCAACACACCATGCCTGGCAGTTCATAGTGAATGACAAAAGCTTCCCCTCCACCTCCACTCAGAGAGGGGAACCACCCCCAGCCTATTGCGTGGAACAACCTAATGTACCAGGTAGTGCAGGGGCAGCAGAGGGGTCAGCACCAGGCTACAGCCCAGACATGTTGGGACTCGACCAGTGGAGCCAAGGTAGGTGTATCACCTATAACTGGCCTACCTTGTCATACTGTAGTAAATTAAATATAAACATAAGGAAAAATAAACATAACCAAAAAATGTTCATTAATAAAATAGAAGAAAACAATATTGAGTAATGGAAAGAAATAGAAAATAATATAATGGAGAAACACAACAATAAATAATGTAAATGAAAGTTTTTTAACATCAAAGCAATATTAAATAATACACAAGGCCAACATAAGAGGTAATTACAAATAATATGATAATATCAAATAATAATGAACGGATGGGGTGAGGGAGAAAAGAAGAACATTAGTAACTTTGCAGATAATATAACTACCCAGACTACTACTACATACATCTAGATATGTTAGATTTCACTTGTGAGAACAATGATTGCTTATATTGTATAGATGATGTTGCATGTGCATAGCTCTCAGCCTCTTCGCATGGAACATTATGGGCCTAGCCATACAAAATGGTGATACAAAGGCACATTGATAGGGAACATTTTTACATTGTGTGCTCATACAGTAGTAGCAAGGTGTTCTGATAACAGATTTGCCATTAAATCACATACCAAGTAACATCATATATCTGTAAATCAAAGGACCAGACATATGGGACAGTAGCCATTACATTCTGCAAAATTGTGACAGTTGAGAGGCATGTTCATGTACACTAATTACACTAGACAGCTGGACATTTCTCAGTTGGCTGCCGTGGGATTAGAACCCACAAGCAGTGATTACAGGAAGACTGGTCATTTTATTTAAAAAAAAAAATTCAGGCCACCATCTCCTTTAAAACTTTTAATGACTCCTGTTGTGCCAAATCGTACATTTACACACATGCATAGCTGTATCTGGTGTCAGATTAGAACCCACAAGCAGTGACTGCTGAAATACTGAGCACTTTATTTGAAAAAAGTAATTAACAAAGGACCAACTCCTTTTATAGTGTATTTGTTAATGTCACTTCAAATCTGGCATTTACACACATGGACAGTTGTTCAGGACTTCTGTTAACTTATCTGTATACCCTGTTCATTTACTCTATGCAATCTACAGCATATTTCAGACAAAATGAACGGAACACAAGCTTGACCCTTAATCTAGATATTGAACTACATTTATTTCTGGCAAATGTTGACACATTATTTAGTACTTCACATTTATCAGTTGACTGGTGTTGGATTAGAACACACAAGCAGTGACTACAGGACTACTGCACATTTTATTTGAAAATCTTAAATTATCAGAGCAAAATATCTTTTTACACTTTATTGATGTATGTTGTTTCAAATCTTGATTTACACAAATGCATAACTGTGTAGGAGTTGCATTCCCTTACACATTTACCCTATTCATTTATTAACTGCAGTTTATGTATGACATATGTTGGCACATTATTTAGTACTTTACATTTATTATTTGTCTAGTGTTGGATTAGAACCCACAAGCAATGACTAGTGGAATACTGAACACTTTATTTGAAAAAAAAAATTATCAAAGCACCATCTCATTTTAAACTTAGATAGCTGTCTAAAACTTCTGTTAACTTACCTGTATGCCCTGTTCATTATTGAGAGCAACCTACAGTATATTTTAGACAATGAGCAGACTAGAACAGTGACTCTTCATCTGGGTGGGCCACAACATTAACTGATGGTCGGAAGTTATACTTACCTGCTTTAACTTGCTTTACCATTTCATATATGCACTGGCACATTTATAAAGATGTAAGATGTCCCAGGTATGTCATATCTGACTGTTAAGACTACAAAATCTGTATTTACTTTATTGTATTATTAAGTTATTCATTAAGTTATTGCTTTGATGATTTTTTTTACTTACCATACGCTTATCTCATCCTGGTCAAATGCCCTGCATGGGGCTAGACACTGCGAGTCCTATCTTCTGCAGCTGTGGTAATAGAAGCAAACCATTATGAATGCCAGTTTTGCACAGATTCAGCTTGTATATTTATAAATTACTTGAAAACATACTTGCATATCTGTGAGGCATGCTCTTCCCTAGCCTCTTGGACCCAGGTGTCCAAGGTTCCCCTCTTCCTATGTTTCAGGTCATCATTGTGGTGAAGACACTCCTCACCAGTGCGAAGGATACCAGTAGCACTGGTTGGGTCCCTGGCCAAATGATCCCAGGCCTCAGATTTATACTCTGAGCCCTTGTAGTCACCCTGCAGCAGCTGGAGTCCAAATCGATTTACCAGGATTCCAGTGAAGACTCTGGACTCCTGTACTCCTAAATTTTGCACCCAAAAATGCACTCCCTCACCAACAACAGCAGCCATACCCACAGTCAAGGTCAGGCTCCAGGGAATAATGTGACATTTCTACCTGTTGCCCTTTAAATAGGCTACATTCCCACCATTGCACATCATACTGTAACTTTCAAAAAATTGCCGCATTGTTTAGCATTGCGCAAATTTGCACAACTCATGTTTAAGAGAAGCTTAGCAAAATGCAAACTAGAAAAGACCATTGACCAGGTTTAGGCACTTCTTAGCATTGCACAGTTTTTCTAATTGTTTCTAAATGTAACAATTATTTGATTAAAAATCAACTGATGTTTCAGTCACCTGACACAGTTTCACAGCACTATATGTAAAATGCATTACTAGCCAGGACTTTAACCCAGGACCTGCTAAACTGTAGATCATAACTCAATCCAAATAGCCACTGGGATAGTGAAGAGAACTTGAATATCTTCAGATATGCTGGGAAGGGTGCCTGTAAGCATAGTGCAGCAGTTCAGGTTTGCTGCATGGGTTTGCATGTTGCTAAGCAGAACAGACCTACAACAATTGAATACATCTGGTTTCTATTTTTAGCTGTCTAAAGGATGCCTACTGCTTAATACATCTCATTATGCCTAGCTAAACAAAGTGCTGCATCTCGCAAAGAAGCACATGTAAATAATAAAAAAATAATAATATTGAATGCATCCAGTTTCTATTTTTAGATATCTAGTGGATGTCTAATGCTTAAGTACAACATTCTACGGCTACCTAAGTAACGTACAGCATCGCACAAACAAGCACAAAAAAAGATTAAAAAAAATAATAAAATGCATGTATTAACATTGACTGCATCCATTTTCTATCTTTGGATGTTTAGCACTACCAAGGATAGAATGTAACTTCTTAATCTAACTTGTTATGAAAAAAAGTCACCAAAGTCTTACATAAAGGTTTTTTTTTCCAAACTGCTAATAACAGTCACAAGCAGAGTTCCACAGTGATCAGTTCTTTGAATCCTCTTTTTTCACATTTACTTCCTTGAAGTCACGGCCAATGTCAATGGCCTGTGGTTGACTATATTGCAGATGATTACAAATCTGAGACAGTCATAGAACCCCTCACCGACAACAATGTTCTCCAGGAAGGGCTGACACATACAAATAAATGGTGTCAGAGCCATGAACTAAAACTAAATACAAAGAAAGGCATACTACTATCCTTTGGGAAGTCATCAGCTCCTGGTAACTATCATATTGAAACCACACTCCTAAGAGTTGATACAGTAGTCAGGGACTTGAGGACACACACTGACAGTAAGCTAGCTTTTGACCATGATTTGCCTACGGTAGTGAGGGAATCATTGTATGTTGTACAACTTATAAACAAGGTTATGACATCTAAGTCCAAGGAAGTCATTGTTTCATTGTATTCGGCATTCATTACACCTAGCATTGAATATAATACCCCCTTTAGTATGTTTCTAACCAGACATATCCCGCAATTAGAATGTCCACACAAGTTCCTCACTGAAGGAACACAGAGCATAAGCAACTTGTCCTATGCAGACCACCTCAAGGCCCTGTCCCTGTATTCTGTATCCTTCAGGCTGTTGGGGGGGATATATACTTAGCATATAAGGCATCACCAAACCTCATTCTGATGGACTGTCTGCATATCTGCAAAACAAACAGTACCAGAATTACCCATTCTAAAGACCTTCCCTGTGATACAAATAGGATCTGTTGGAGAGACAGGTATGTATACCAGAGACTACCCCTTCTCTGGAACAGGGACCTCATCCATATAAAGTAGAGTTCCTCCCTAACCCAATTAAAATGTAACTTAGACATTTTGATGGGGCACAGGAAATTCATCCCTGGTTTGGCACCTATGTCTCTAATGGACACAGGCAGCCTGTAAATGTTTCATCTCACAGGCCCCTGCTTGTAAATGTTTAATCTCTCAAGCTCCTGTTTATACTTAACAAGGGTATCAGAAGTTGTTAGAGCTTTGAGATAAATGGCTAGGCTTTAAAAGGCCCCTGTGGTTGCTAGACTTGTAAACACCTATGAACCTATGATCCTATGAACCTAGACCTAGACAAAGTATTTGATATGATTTCACACTCTGGTGTCATGAATAAGCTAACTTAATAAAACTGAAACCCCTTTCTAATTTGCTGGATAATTAATTGAATATCAAATGGAACAATCTGAATAAAAAAAGTGTTGCTCTCTCCAAAAAGAAAAACATAATTAGTAGTATTCCTGAAGTTTCTCTCCTAGGGTTGTTTTTCAGTTGATATAATACTAAAAATATCAAATATTTTTGAGACTGGCAGAAGTGAGTGAATAGTCACACAGTTTTACAATGCCACTATCACTTTGTGGGCGGCTGCAGTATAACAAGGAGTGGGAGTGGAAATTTACCATTTACAACTGTTGCAAAATCTCAGAGATTATATATTTATATAGTGGGATATGTGGAGGAGGGGCAACCCCACCCACAAAAAAAGCATGTGAAAGTGTTTTTTGATAATGTTTCAAACATTTTAGTTTAAATGTTTTGATTATATAACATGTACATCTCTTGTATGCCCTTTACTTTCTGAAATCTATTTCTCTGATGCACAGGCAAAATGCTTTGACTATATAATCTCTAGATGATTGCAAGCTATGAATCATCCTAATACCCCCTACGATTTACTAATACTTTAACAAGGCCTTGATCACACTAAAGACTGGTATTGTAATCAGGGGTTGGGAGGGTGGCCTAATGGTTAAGGTGTTTGCCTTACAAACACAAGGTGCTAGGCTTAAAATGGCTCACAAGGGCAGTTAGCCTAGTACTAGTCTATGAACCTATCAACCTATATTCTCATCCTACATGCAAATAAATCTATTGTCAACTTTAGTAAAACGAGTGCTTTGGTACAGTATCACAGAAATGGAACTCAGTTTCAGAATGACACCCTGATCAGAATTTCATTCATTCACTCCTTGTTTTCCTACTGTGTGACCTCGAGCAATTCATGTAGCCAAAAAAAGGGAACTTAGGTTAGGCTCCTATATGGTCCCCTGGACTGCAAGCCTAATGACTAACTCTTTATGAATTAATATAGAGCTGACCTTAAATCAGCATGTCTGCAATATTTAAAAAAATCATTCCACCTTTCACCTCTCATCTGTCTCTAGTTCTCTTCCAGACCGAGTCTGTCTTAATCACCATCTACTCTGCCCTTATTCATGTAATAAATTTGGCACTGTAAGCTCTTAAGAATTCTGCCATCTGGAAATGCCACAACATTTTATAAACAAACTAATTAAAGCTTTGGATAACTATTCGGATATATGAAAAAAAAATCCTTATGTTCTGTTGTTCATAGATTCTGTAAGGGAATATGTGCCTTTCTTTTTATGCTGTGTCAAACCCTACTCCCTGAGACATCTTTTTTTCTCAAAAAAGAAGGTTACCTTAGTTAAAATCTCTATTCTGGATTCCAAGTCATACAACAAAGTATCAACAGGTCATAATTCAGGGTTATATTCCCAGCCCAGCACCTCTCTCATCTATGAAACTAGCTTCTGCTTAATATTAAAGAGTGTAAAATCCTAGAAATATCCAGTCATCAATTAGATGAGTGGATGGGATTGTGTAAATTCAGCTCAGGAGCTACTGGCTGGTGGCTTCTAACTACACCAAACTAAAAATTATTGCATCTTAATCTTCCCTCTTCCTTCTGTGCGTCACTTTTTCTCCATTGTATGCAGCATCTCTGTTTGTGTTCCATGAAACACAATCCGGTTTAGCAATAGTCATTTTGCATTTCCAAACTTAGCCATGTCTCATTATGTCTTCTTATGAACTATTAGCTTGTCTGCAAGGGTACTTTTTATTGCATTATTGACTTCTTCTACGATGTTTGACATGTCATTTGTTTAATATAAATATATGACCCTATGAACTTATCATTAATGTGTGCCACATGTCTGCACTGGACTTTTCCTTTACAAAGCCACAACAATGGTTGAAAGTATTAATAAGAGTCATAATTTAGCATAAAGTGAAGTTTCAGAAAAATAAAAAAATAGCAGTGATATTGGCCTTTAAGGTCTACTGTTGATAAGAGTTTTACTTTAGTTTTGGTTAGTAGAAGGAGTAAGATCCTGCTTGGGTCTAAACTCAGTAACTTGTTTTGTTAAAAGTAAAACGACTGATGGATAAAAAGTTTATATAGTGCTAAAAGTAGGTCATCAAGGCTTAGCAATTTGTCCAAGCAAAAAGGTTTAAAATCCAAATATATCTTATGACTTTTAAGAGCTTGATTAGAGTCCATGAAAGTTAAAGGGTAACCTGTTGTAAGGTTGTCAACAGGAAAGATTTTGTGGTAAAAGATAAGATAACTTCTCTGTAAAGCCATAATAAGGAAACAGTTAAATACTTCATTTTGAATAAATAGGCTGACATTTTGTCGAATCTGTTTCTAGATGCCTTAGACTGAATGCTGTCCTTTTAATGTATATCTTTGATTGCTGTTTCAGGATATTAACCAACACAAATGCATATTTTGTCTTCTTGTAACTAGCTAGTTCTTCCTTATTCCTCTATAACAATCACTTGGCTTAACTAGCAGATGCTAATGGTACTGCCCATGTTCCATGGCATTGCCTTATCAGCATCACAGATAGACTTCCATTCCATTGAAACCTAATGCTCTTCCACTTTAAAAGGTTGGCAATTAATCAATTGGATTTTTGCAATGGAAGGTTTAGATGGCATTTAAATCATACTGCTTTATCTCTGGCTCAACAAACACCAGATAATTCACTCTCTCTATTTTCAGAGTCTTACAGTTAGTAAATATGATAAATTGCAGAAACACTTGTCAACATTTCTTCACACCCTCATATCATGGTTTTAAAATTTTACTGTAATCAAGTTGACACGAATTTGCTGTTGATGAGTGTCAAAGGAAAAATATACTTTAAAAATGATCAAAACACGGTAGGTTCAGGTTAAGGCACTTTAATCTTGCAGGAAGGGGACAACAACGTGCTAATACAGAGTTTGTCTAACTAGAATCAGGAAATGCAGGTGTTTTTATACATTTTCTAATAAGACATTGCCTACCAAGCTGACATAGTGAATCACAAGTTTTGCCATCATCATTTTGTAGTGATTGTTTTTACAATATTCTGCTGGTACTATCAATTTTCATGAGAAACTTCCTAAGAAAAACAACGTGGCCTTGGTTAGATATATGCAATGTTACCATTCAAGGTACTATGGCTAATTCGAGCACAAAGCAAGAATAGATTGCAGTTCATTTCTCTAACAGTCCTTTGTCTATGTTATCTCTAACTTCTGCAGCTGTGTATGTTCGTATACTTCAAACAGAGCTGATTGTTTAAAATCATTACATTTACAGAATATAGCATTGTTAATTCATTTCTTCCTGACCTAGCAGATAATCACCTGCTTCTCAAGTACATTTCCAAAAGGCATAAACATGAATATTGCTGTGCTAGCAATTATTAGGTCAGAGGGCATCCTGCAAGTTTCAGAAAGCACACTGCAGTTTCAAAAAGCATCTTTTCAGTCTCATATTTAACTCAACTGTATATAAAACAGTGCATATAAAATAGAATGAAAAATGTGTTAACTTATTTAGTTTCTAATTAGCATTAAGCATACACACATTAATACATATTTTTCTGACATTTACCCCCTGTTAATACTTTTTAATTCTATTTTCAAAAGAATAAACAGTTTGCTTCTTTTCCTAACATCTTCCATTCAGGATTTGCAGTTAAGAAATCCATTCAGTTTAAACTTATGAAATGAACACATTCTAACAATTCTTCAATTTCAGTACTTTGATACAAAGTTTCAGAAACTGATATATCTATAAATTTTTTGATGGACTTTTTCATGCAGGAAATACCACAACAAATACATGCTCCTAATAGGAGTAATCCCACACAAATGGCAATCAAGATGTTTATTAGGATGGAACCCCACCCCCCAAACAAATTCTGGAAAAAGTCCGTCAGAGGGTTTGGGCCTGGTTTGGTCATGGGCGACACTTGCTGTATCACTTCAAGGTGGTCGTTTATCTCATGTTGATAATCAGGTATATACGCACAGCACTCTTCTTTGATTAAAGTGCACGTACCACCTCTCGCCGCTAGGGTGAAGTCAAGAGCCATTCGGTTCTGGAGCACTACAGTTCTCATAGCATTCAGTTCATCGGTTATCAATTCAAGAGCAGAAAAGGTTGCATTACTCATTACTTCGAGAAGTTTAAACAGTTTTCATAGCTCCCAAATTGATTTCACTGTGCCATATGCAGGTAATATGCCTGCCCACGATATAACAGCATCACTCAAGTCCATGTGCATCAGTTTGGTACCCACAGTATGATGGTCTTTCCGGCCCACCTCGATCTGTCCCACTGGATTTTCAGGCTTCCTGACAGTGTTCTTGGCCACATCTCGCATATTTCGAATATTTCCCTGAGGCAAAACTGCAGTGTGTCGTATGGTCGGGACCAGGTACCCCAAAAAACAACTGCCGGACCAATTCTCAGGTAACCATTTATATGCTTTCTTACCACACACAAAATAACAATCCTCTACCTTAGTAGTTACTTTGTTACGAAATGGCTGCCCTGCATGAAACATTTTCCTATCTATTACAGATAGTTGTTTAAAAAGTACAGGATTATGTTGCACTTGTTCAATAGTCTTATGCATAGACTCAAGAAATGAGTCATAATTTGAATTACAAGCTGTACCCATTTTGTTTGCTTTGGTATAACATTTGTAATGTACAGTTACATTGCACTTGCTCCAACCCACTTGAATTGCGTCATTCTTATAAAAACATACAATTCCCTTTTGTGTCACAGGCAAATACAGTGCTACCTTATCATATGCTTTAATAGCTACGGTGTCATAAATCAAATTTTCCCAGGTCTCATTGACCCCTAGGGGGACTGCAGTCATTAATAACCCCCCATATGTTGTTGGTATGGCTGTGCAAATCCAGCAGTTTGAAACATTAAAAGTCTCCGCATACACACGTGTGATTGCCTGAGAAGTGTTAAAGTTTGGGTGCCAGTCTATGGTCGGCTCATCATGTTTAATCAGTTCAACTTTTGTGGCTGGAAAAAGGAAAGGCCACAACAAAAAGATCAATGTTATCAGTATGGCTACCAGAATAATCATGCAAATTTTCTGAGGTTGTTCTGCATCTCTGTTTACTCTATACCTGGTAATTTTGTTTGCGTTGTACAACAGTAACAAGGTTTTTGTCTATTTCAAAGTTCTTAACCAGTTTACAGTGTGTCAAATGAATCCAGGACGCTTGCTCCGCAATCTTGACTGCAGTGGGTATCGACAGTAATACCTGGTATGGCCCTTCCCACTTTGGAGAACTCCAGTTTTTTCTCTTCACCACCTTCACCCAGACCCATGCACCTGGGGCTACTGCTGCTTCCGATGGTCTTGCTTGCTCTTTATCTGAAACAGAATTTAACTGCAAAAGTTTGTTATTCAAAAATCGCCTCATATACCCTGCAAGTGAACTGTCAGCCTCCTGCTCTGCAGGCATGAGAGGTTTCCATTGAGGTGTATAATATGCCCTCCCAAACAGAACTTCAAAAGGAGTTAACCCTTTTGCATTTGGAATAGTTCTCATGCTCAACAGTGCCAGAGGTAAACAGTGCACCCAGTTCTTTTGTGTCTCACTAATCAATTTTCTAAGCTTGTTTTTCAAAACCCCATTATGCCTCTCTACTAATCCTGCAGATTGGGGGTGGTATGCACAATGATTTTTCAGAGAAATCCCGAAATAACGGCTAAGTTGTTGTATAGTTTGATTTACAAAGTGTGTGCCATTGTCACTATAAATCTTTTCCGGTATGCCAAATCTAGGAATAATTTCTTTAACGAGGACTTTTGCAACAGTAGCTGCATCTGGATTTTTAGTTGGAAAAGCTTCCACCCATTTGGAAAACATATCTATAATGACTCTTATTTTCGCATTTGTTCAGTTCTATAAAATCCATACAAATAGTATGGAACAGATACGGTGGTATAGGGTAACTCCCTTGCTTAGGTTTCAATGCCCCTTGTGCATGATGCTTGTTACAAACATGGCATGCTGCACAAAAATGTTTTGTGTAGTTTGTAAATCCATACATCATAAACACTCGATTCACTAACTGTACCATCCCCCCTGTTGAGACATGGCACTGCCCATGGCTCAACAAAGCTGCATATCTAAACAGGTTAGGTGGTAAAATCGTTTTCTTTTCTTTGGAGATGTACAGTCCCTTCTCAAGGATTGCTCCTCATTTTATCCACTTCTGTTTTTCTACATTTGTAGTAAGTGTTCGCTAGTAAGTGTTCGCATTGTTTTTAACATTTCGAAGTCTAAAATCTCAGATGGTTGCAATTCCTCACTCAAAAGAAAAACTTCTGAAACTGAAACTGCTTGTTTTGCAGCTGTATCAGCCCTTGCATTATCTTTTGAAATTCTATCCTGTTGTTTGGTATGAGCTACGCATTTGCAAATAGCTACTTTTTGAGGTAACTGAATAGAGTCTAACAAGTCTAAAATAAATCGTGCATGGTTAATTGGTTTACCAGTAGATGTTATCATTCCTGTATTTTTCCACTGCTACGCAAAAACATGTACAGTAGAAAAAGCATACTGACTGTCAGTAAAAATGTTTACTTTCTTACCTTTTGCTAAGGTACATGCCCTTGTCAAGGCAATCAATTCTGCTAATTGTGCAGATAAGTTGTGTGGTAAAGACTTTGCTTCTACAGTCTTGGTATCAGAAACTACTGCATACCCCACTAGATTCTGTCCTGTAGGACCCCTCCTGCATGAGCCGTCCACATAGTATGTCACCTCAGCATCATCCAAAGGAACATCTGTAAGGTCTTTTCTAGGTAGTGTCTTTTTCTCAATCTCCTGCAGGCAGCAGTGTGGTTTGCCATCTGCAGGGGTTGGGAGCAAGGTTGACGGATTCAAAGTTGTGCATCGTTCAATTGTCATACGAGGTTGGCTCAACAGTATAGTCATACAGGAAAGATGTCTAGCAGGAGAAAGATATGCTACTTTTTCTTGCAGTAAAATAATCGTGACTGCATGAGGCACTCTCAATGTGAGAGGGTGGAGATGTGAGAGGAGGGTGGTGTACCAATAAAATGTTTCACCCTCCGGTCGCACTACCAAAGTATCCATTTGTCGCTGCGCTTCCATACCCTACATAGTTGGAACTACGGCTATGCCAAATATCTGCATTAGGTCTCTGCCCAAGAGATTCACTGGGCATTTTGCAGAAACAACAATTTTGCTTTTCTGGGTCATCCCTGAAACTGGGTCAGTTATCGCTATGTTGTGGGAGAGTGGCTCCCGATACAGCTGTCCATTAGCTGCTTTCACTAATATGTAGTCCAGTGATTCTGAATTTTCTGGTAGTTTGGAAGGATGTATCAGGGTCCGTGAAGCCCCTGAGTCACACAGGAATTTGACTTCCCTCCCCTCTACCAGAAGTGTAACTTCCGGTTTTGTGTCTGCCAAGTAGAGCTCTAAGCTCAATAATGCTAAGTCCAAAATTTCATTTTCTTCATTATCTATGAATTCATGTACATCCTCTATTTCTTCTGTCACATCCTCTACCCTTTCTATCACATTTGCATTTGTCTTTTCTTGTTTATTCCTATCCAGTGATTCTTGACTGTCATATAGTCATTCTTCACCCTCCTTGTCTTCTGTGGTTACCTTTTTATTTTGCCTGCAATAACTTGCTAAATGTCCTTTTTTCCTGCATTTGAAACATTCACCCCTTTTCTTTCTTTCTTCAAAGTCTACTGATCGCTTATCAGATTGTTTGTTTCACTGGGTATTTTTCTTACCCTTCTTCCCAGTTTGTACTACAAAGACGTCTGATCCATCTTCTACTGCAAATACTTGAGTTTTCTTTTTCTTTTTGCTATTAAAATGCCTTTCGGCATGTCTTGCATATTCAAGTAATGACTGTAATCTACTTGTACGATGATCTACCATGTGCTTTGTAATAAAGCTGCTAATGGGCGCAATACTGCCTTTTAAAAATGCATTCTTTAGCTGTTGCTCATATGGGGAATCAGGTGTTTGATCTTCAGGTGCCTGCATTCCACAATGGTTATTAAAACATTCTAATAATCTGCCATAATATCTATCAACAGTTTCACCTTCTTGTTGTATGCATTGATTAATGCAAGTCCAATCAGCCCTGGGCTTCCATTTCTCAGAGATTCGGTCTGTCAGACCTTTCACTCTGTTGTCCAGTTCTGCATTACTATGTGGGAGTGGTCTAAGCTCTGCATCACGGGGATTCCAGTTGCCACTGATCATGTGCCAATCTGGACCTACGATTTGTCTAACTATTTTCTCTACTTCTTCTCCATTCAAATGGTAACTTAACCTCATGCCTTGTAAGTCTTCTAAGAATTTTCTAAAATTAACTTTTGGATGGGGAATTCCCTCTGTGGCTTTCTGGATGTCTTCTGGTGTCCACAGTCTATATACTAGAAGAGTTGGATCCTGTCCTGCCTGTCCTGCCTGAAGATTTGGTACTTCTATGAGTGGACATATCTCTTCCTCAGTCATAGCTTGTGACTCTTTATTCATTTCATATAATTCAATATCCCCTCTCAAGTTGCGTGTTCGAGACCTGGTCTCGATAGGATCTCTGACAAACGGCTTTGATTTTGCAGGAACAGCTGGGTATAGCGGAGGTGGATCAGCTTGTCCACTCGCTTCATATTCTGGTAAGGGAAGCGGAGGGGGTGGAGGAGGGGCTGTTGCTATTACCAAGTTATTATCTTCTTTATCTAAGAACATTGCTTTTGAATTTTTAATCTTTTGTTCCCTGCGGTTTGCTTCCTCAAGCCACCTGTGTGCCTGAGGGACTCCTAATTGTCGCTGCTTTTTTAGCTGACCTTTCGCGTCTGTTTTAAGTTGTTTAACAAGTTTAATAAGTGAAGGTTTATCTAAATTACCATTAAATTTGTATTTATCAACCCATTTTGTATAATACTTAACATTATCGGCACGCTGTAATTGCATATATTTCACGTCTTCGGTTAGGGGCAGGTCTCGAACTTTCGTGCACTGATTTCCCATGCTGCCTTAGCTAAGTTAGAAATTGTTACGTAACCCTTCTTATCACGTGGTACCACAATTTTACACCTTTTCACAGTTTATCTAGAATAACTGCCTACCTATTCTGTTTCCCTGATCTACGACAAGACAGCAATCTTTTTGTCCCTGATCTGCACATGCAAATCTCCCTGACAAAACAATACTGTAACAAGTCCCTGATCAAAAAGAGAAAAAAAGGTAAATTCCTCCTTACCTGACCCTCCGTGTGTTGATCCACTGGAATGTTGACTCATCCTCCAATCCCAGATCAGAACCAGTGGCTGGCCTCTTTCAAATGACAATTCAGTCAGAGGTCTTTCAAAACAGAAGAGCCGATGTGGCCACTTCTCCGTACTGGTACATGCCACCGGGCCCAATTCTGACCTGAGCCTAGAGTGAGAGGTGTATCCGGCTCGAAGGACCAAACTGTCAAAGGAAAAATATACTTTAAAAATGATCAAAACATGGTAGGTTCAGGTTAAGGCACTTTAATCTTGCAGCAAGGAGACAAAAACGTGCTAATACAGAGTTTGTCTAACTAGAATCAGGAAATACAGGTGTTTTTATACATTTTTAATAAGATATTGCCTACCAAGCTGACGTAGTGAATCACAAGTTTTGTCATCATCATTTTGTAGTGATTGTTTTTACAATATTCTGCTGGTACTATGAATTTTCATGAGATACTTCCTAAGAAAAACAATGTGGCCTTGGCTACCACTGGTTAGATATATGCAATGTTACCATTCAAGGTACTATGGCTAATTCGAGCACAAAGCAAGTATAGATTGCAGTTCATTTCTCTAACAGTCCTTTGTCTATGTTATCTCTAACTTCTGCAGCTGTGTATGTTCTCATACTCTGAACAGAGCTGATTGTTTAAAATCATTACATTTACAGAATATAGCATTGTTAATTCATTTCTTCCTGACCTAGCAGATAATCACCTGCTTCTCAAGTACATTTCCAAAAAGCATAAACATGAATATTGCTGTGCTAGCAATTACTAGGTCAGAGGGCATCTTGCAAGTTTCAGAAAGCACACTGCAGTTTCAAAAAGCATCTTTTCAGTCTCATATGAAACGCAACTGTATATAAAACAGTGCATATAAAATAGAATGAAAAACGTGTTAACTTATTTAGTTTCTAATTAGCATTAAGCATACACACATTAATACATACTTTTCTGACAATGAGGGAAAAAAAAGAAGCGAAGAAAAAAAGAAAGAAAGAAAGAATGCAAGAAAGAAAGAAAAGAAAGGAAGGCATTGCCACTTTCACAAACAACCCACAGAATATCTACTAAACCCATTTGCATAGAAAACACCATCAATATAGATTCACTCTTAGTATGGATTTCACTTCCTATAATCCAGTAAGTCCCAAACTGCATTAAAATCCCCTAGTCAATACTGGAATGCACACAAATCTAGGGATACCACAGCTTGAAGAACTAACTGAATAAAACAGCAACATCAGTGTCTCAGATGCACACATTCCATAAAATAATGTGTTCTGCTGGTGTGGCAGACTTCATTGCTACCCTTCCATACATTTCATATTTAACCTTCCTGTTAGAAGATTAAGTTATTTGTCACTTAACAAGTATCATCACTTCCATCTTGGATGATGTATGTGAAAATTATGAAATCTGACCTTTCCATCCCTGAAAAATATATTGGGTCTATTGATAGCATCTATATCACAACGTAGAACATTTAGATTGTCAAACGCCTAAATGTCGACATCTAAATGTTGGAATACTGAAATAGGTAACTGCAAAAACAGGAATGCAGGCGAGAGGGCTTGAGGCACGCACACAGTAGTAGTTGCCAAAGTTTATTCTTCAGACTTTGCTTCAAACAAACGATAAAAATAATAAAAAACAGTAACCATAAAGCGCTAAATGTTGAACACTGAAAACCATGAACGGCCAATTACACAAATTGTTTTCCCGTGAAAAACTTTGCTTGTCAAAAAAAAAAAAAAACTTTAAAACCCTAACCAAGTGGGGGGCTTTGCCCTCCACACCCCCTGACATGGGGGGATGTGCCCTCCACACACCCCTAACTAAATATACCAACTCCGAGAATGCTGTACATCGGGGAAAAGGAGAAATTCCCAATGATGCCCAAACAAATTTTTTCCCTAGGGAAAACATTTGCGTAATTGGCCGTTCACGATTTTCAGCATTCGACATTTAAGTGTCAACGTTTAGGCATTCAGCAATCTAAATGTCCAACGACGTGATAGGAACCCTAATTTAGAGTCCTTAAAATTTGAAGAAAAGGAATGTCAGCGACAGTTTGATCAATTATGTTAATAAAATTTAAACAGAGGAATTTGTCTCCCCTAACATTCTGAGTTTGGCAAAATTTACACCAACAATCACAATAATAGAACTAATTATTCACATGTCCCAGATCTGCAGCACAGTGGAATGAAGTCTTGGCCCTGCCACAGAGGACACTTGTTTGACAAACAGCATGGGGGCAGCACAGCAGCTGGAGAAACAGGATGGTCTTGTAGAGGACTGAGCAGTAGATGCGAGATCACCCACCATAGGGGTAGGGTAGCAGCTCCTCTCAGTCACTGCTGACAACTTAAGGACATCAGGTACATTACCTACAGTAATAAGACTAGTCAGCCTATGATACACCAATGCACCAGTTACCATGAGGTTGACATGTATGATAGTATGTGTATGGCCTCTGTGAGTAGCTCTGGTAGAGTCCTAAGTCACTTTGGGGACACATTAGTAATGGATGACAAGATAACTGATATGAGTATGAATGGGTGAGTTCCAGAGTCATCTGATTCTTATCAGTGAGGAATAGATGGGGCATAGGGCTCTCACCTGCAGAGAACAAAAGGGTCAATAGAGTGGCTGAGAGAATATGGTAAGATGGTTAATTTTGGGAACTTCCAAAAAAATCATAATTGCACTATTTTCATAAATATTAAGGCAAGAAGAATAATACAAAATGTGAGAGACTGTTCCCATTATTTTCATAGGACATGCAGAAAATTGCTGTTGGGTTAATTGTCATGGCATCCAAAGTATGTGGCAGGAACTGCCACAAGCTGCCACAAGAATGGATGAAGTCAGTCCAGCCCATTTAGGCCTCTTTTCCTTTTCATGGGCTTACATTTTTTTTTCTCCCTTTTGACTTTGGTGAATTTGTGAACAAATCAAAATTCTAACTGTTCACTTTAGTTTCTGAAGATCAATGTACTTCAAACGATAGTATAGAAATTTTGCATGAGCAGTATAAACCACGAACTGGCAATCACTATAAATAGTTACATGTGGGGACTAGAATGTATAAATAGTTACATGTGGGCACTAGAATGTATAATTATACAACAACCCCCCATTAATATTCCAAAACGGTCATCCGGACTTTTTCCATTAGTATAAGTCTTTTTTTACAGCAATGGAGAACGCAATATCTCCATTGCTTTTTAGAAACTGTCTCGCTATGTTAAAGGAGTTTAACATAGCGAGACAGCTTTAAAAAAAGTAATGGAGATCTTCCTTTCTATGTTGCTTTTTTTATAGCTGTCTCGCTGTGTTAAACTCCTTTAACATAGGGAGCCACTTTGTAAAAAGCAACGGAGATCTTGCTTTCTCTGTTGCTTCCACCCACAGCTCTGATGTACTGCATAAGCATACGCATGTGCAGTACATCAGAACTGCCGCAAAATACCAGACAGCTGCAGAAGGACAGCACTGCGGCATTATACAATACCATTATTTAAGAAAAGTAAGTTTTTTTTTTTTAAATAATGTCATTGTATAATAGCAATAACCCACTACTGAGTGTGGCTAATGCTGGATTTACCCACGGTTGTCTTTGTTTGGCCACTCAGGCTTCGCCCTCATGACCAAACCACACCAACCGTGGCTAAATCCAGCATTACCCACACCCAGGCATGGGTTATTGTTTAAATAGTTACATGTGGACACTAGAATGAGAAGCAAGACATAGATTTCCTATGTCTGTCCTCTGGGCTGCTTGCTTCCTGCAGTATTCTAACCTTATCAGTAGGGCTTAATGGAATGAATGGGGCATGCACATCTGGATTAATTCATGATTTCTGAACCCTGTGCTTTCTTTTATATGCATTCTTTGGATCGATCAGTAACTACAACTGATATGTCACACTTGCACAGACTGCAGAAGGCTGTTCTGTAAACTACAAAATTTGGTCACATCACCTGGATCATGTAGCTAACTTTATGCCATTTTATTTCTGGCTTGCCTGAATTTCTGAAACCAGACTGCAAGCCATTATTATAACACAGCCACTTATCATTTCCAAAAACAATTGCATTTCCTAAAGTGTAATTTAACAATAATATGCCTGAAAATATGTTTATGAATATAGCCCTAATTATGGGTGAATTAACTCTATAAACATGTCATTTCAACAATTTTTTCCATTGTGTAGTTCTGGAGACACTAAACATTTGTTTTTCCCTGATTTCACAATACTTAAATTTCCCCACTGACTTGTGGGAAAGAAGTTTGACTCTTTCCTTTCCATTAAACCTTTCCTGTACTTTTTCTGTCAGACTCTATATAATGGTCCTAACCCATTCTTAACAGATTGGCCACAACATATTTTCTAATGTTCTTGGAATCGCATGTGCAGACATGATATTAACATAGCTTCAGCTTAGATTGCCATGGAATAATAATGCAGTATCAGAAGGTAAGCAGTTACTTGAACAGTTCCCAACATACTGCACTGTAGCTGTCACACTTTTCCCCATGGTATATGCACAGCACCACCTCACCATGGAATTTCTCCTTCAAGTATTTCCAATCCTGCTGTTAAAGCAAAAATCTGGAGATAGAAATGAATGTTATATATTTAAAACATTTGGTCAAAAACATCATTTTATTATATGTATTCTTCCCAAAACTGAGAGATGAAATATGTTCTATCAAGTCAACCTCACAAAGAAAAATTGCTTTATGCACTTGGATTTTTCTCAAGTGCAAGGAATGGATTAGCCATATGCATTCTGTCAAGATGATTTAACTTGCTTACTTCTGCTATTGTAAGCTGTGTAGAAACACCGGGACATTACCTTTGGAACCTGCATTTACTGATATTTGCCTTGTAGCACAGTACATTTTTAATCTTGCATGCCATACAAAGCTGGGTTTATTGGATGTTTGGGCATTTGTGATTGTTAAAATAAAATTGGGCATATAGAAGCAATGATTTTGTAGAAGTAACTCTACATTGATGGACTTGATAAACTTACCCTCCCTGATCATAGCTACAACAATACTTATATGTTCCATTTAAAGGAAAAAGAATAAAAAGCATCTCCGTATAAGTCAACTACTTTGGTAGAATTCATGAGATTGTTGAATATCAATGATGAGAAAAGTGTCAGAGTTTCTATGTAATATTTGAATTACAATTGATAGGGAGCATGACATTTTCAAAAACAGCAAAGACTATTGCCATATTAATCAATTCAAAAGCTTTTGGCATATTTGTTATGAAAAACACCAGATCTTAAATGAGTGAGTTGTTTGTCTAGAACAAATCCAAACTGATAGTTTAAAATTATTTCTTGAGTAACCCCAATAAAATAATCATTAACAATATTTGCTATTATCTTATAATCAACATTTAGCAAAATGTTATCTAATTCATATTGTTGGGCTTATCAGGTGCTCTCAGATTTATATGCAATTAATTCATAGGTTCATTGGTTCATAGGTCATTAGTTGGCTAACAAACACTAGTGCAATTACAAGCCTAGCCATGCACCCTTAACCATATGGGTCTCAATCATCATGGGGGCATGTTAGTAAGCAAGTAGCTAAGGATTTGTTGAGGGTTGTTAGGATGATACTTTTCTTATTGACAGCATCTGCCCATAACAGACATGGGTGCCATACAGAAGGTAAATTTATAATTTCCCATCCAGTTGTCAAGGTTTCGTTTGAAAAGGGTTAGGGGTGAACTCTGTTTTACATGGATGGGGCACCTATTCCATAGTGTGGGGATCTTTTGGGACACATATCTGTCTCTCCAACACATTCAGTTTGTGTCATAAGTGAAGCTCAGATCCCTGGATCTAGTTTTCCTGATGCTTTCTGTCTTGTGCATGTGCAACAGATCCATCAGAACTGGGTCTGAGAAATGCCTGTAAGTTAGGCAACAATATCCTCTCAGCAGCCTGTAGGAGACTGAATACAGAGGCAGAGCCTTTAGGTGAATAATTAGTCCACTTTTTTAGCACATGTGCAAAGGCATAGGAGATTGGCCCCACTGTTATTTGGGAATGTCTACATATAAGATACTTGTGACTGTAAACAGGCAAAAAAAATAAAAGAAGGAGCTATATTCTGTTAGTAAAGAACAAGTATTCCAAAGAATTCACAAAAAATGGAAAGTGACAATATGAGTGAAAATGTCTGACGTTCCTTTTCCATCTTCATGAATGGTAACATGATGTAATAGATGGAGACATTCAGATTTTTGTCTTGTTGCATACATTAATGAGAATAGGTTGACGCAAAGGCTAGATTTGCTTTTTAATAGGTGGAAATGCTGATTTAAATACTTACTATACTGTGATTATCTACAGGGTATTTATGTGTCAGATATACCTAGGGGAGTATAACATCTTGTATGGAAGAACTCTCTGTCAGTTCACTCATATTTTTATGTTTTATATATTTGCAAGAGTCAAAATCATAGATCAGTCCCAAAGTCAGCTATTTGAAACTGGATATCTCTTTTGCTTTATGTGCTAATGATTATTTGTTTATTCAGCAAAATTGCTCATATTCTATACAAAAGTTGAAAATTTTCACTGACTACAGTCTGTGGTCTTGTTGAATTTCTGCCATGTGTTCTTTCAACCACTTTTTTTAATCACAAAGGGTAGTGAGGAAAGGAAGATGGACATTTTTGAGGCTGTGAGTTTGTTATTTCTGCTACCTTTGAGGCCTCAGCAGTAAATGGTGCACTCTGCCATATTGTGTATCCCCACATGATGCCCCTTCTTCAGGCACAGTACCAAGGAAATGTGCATGTAGTTACAAATAAAATGAAAAATAAAATGAATGTGCCAAAGTTGCCTGTGTGTGTGTGTGTGTGTGTGTGTGTGTGTGTGTGTGTGTGTGTGTGTGTTACGTGGCCTGTATTTGTCTGCAGACATAAGAGCCAAGACATAAGGCTCATAATGTATTAGTACAGGAAAACTGACTATTACAATGCAAAATGACCTTCATCACTCCATAAAATGTGTAGGCCCCACTGTCAGGAGTTCCCAGCAACTCACCCCCGGGATTCCTTATCTAATCATACAGAGGACTTTTCTTACAAGTTTGTGTCCTTTTAGAACTAGAACTTGTTAATCTGAACACATCACATGAAATCTCCATGCTAATGAGGCATTCTGGTAGAATGACATATGCTAATTAAGCTGTGCACCCTCCTCCCAAAAATGCTTGCAGTAAGGCATTTAGGCAGCAAAGTGATTAAAAGATTTATTTACTTTTGAGGAAGATTATAATGTTTGAGTAAGGAAGATTTCATTAAATGCTTGAACAGAGAATGCACTGGTTCCCATCTTTCTAAAAATCATGTGCCTGCTTATTTCATTGTTAAGCTGGATCTGTCTAATATTCTGTTGCCTGTGTTTTGAAAATCATGTATTATTATCTGGTTTCTTCCATGCTTCCACTCAGCCAATGTGTCTAACTGTCTCCTCTCATTTGTAAGTCCTGGATAGGTGTTCAGAACGCCACTGTTTTTTTTTTTTTTTTTGTTCTTCTGTATTGCTTTTTGCTAAGCCTTTGATGGGGGAAAGGGATGAAGCTGGGGATATAACAGAAGCTACTTGATGACATGGGTAAAGCAATAGTCATTTTAATTGCTTAAATCCTTTGATCTTACACAAATGAGTTCATCAAAATTCAAGACATCTGTTGCTCCTAATGTAAGGTCAGATTTTATATTAAAAGATTGCTATCACACCTAACACCTAAGGTAACCATGGTTGTTAACATTTCTATTCAATTAGTTAATAATTTTCAGATATCATGCACTGAAGCAGACATTTTCTTGAAAAACTGTGGGTATTAAAGGTTGTGATGTCTGCCTTAGGACTAATTAAATTAATTTACTTTTACATTAATAGTGCTGCAGTAAGAAAGATTTTCCTTTGTGACAGTGATTTAACACTGAGCAAAGTTATTGAGATTTGTCAGATCCATGAAGTTACAGAAAGACACACAAGTATGCTTGCACGTGGTAAGATCATGGTTTCAGCAGCCTCCAGAGCAAATATAGACAAGCATGCAACACGTGGCTAGTAGAAGCAGGCCTAAGCAGATGACAGCTGTAACCCCTGTGGGTGTGGCAGGTAAAACCCATAGTTTTCCAGCAAGTTCTAAGATTAGTTCAGTGAGAAAGACATACTCAGTGCAGTACAAGGGTGAGTCAGCAAAACCCAAACTAAGCTTTATTGTTAACTGTCGCAATTGTGGCGCCAATCATGAGTCTAAAAGAGAAACATGCTTAGCATTTGGTCAGCAATACCACAAGCATAAAAAATGGAACCATTTTCAAAAGTTTTGCATATCAAGTAACACTGACAGAGTTATAAAGGAGTCACTTAAATAGATAAGTTGATCATGTAGAGAGCTGCAACCCTGCTTTTTGCATGGACGGTGTATCAGTGATTGGTGAAGGGGTTGATACAGTAAATTTGGGCAAGGAAGTGTTTTGTACTGTCCAGATCAATAGTAAATCCATCAAGCTCAAAGTAGACACTGGTTCAAAGTGTAGTGTTATGTCAGCAGACACATTTATTAAGGTGAGAGCTGGTGAGCAACTTAATGTGGCCAGTTGTGTGAAACATGTTGCTTATGGAGGTAAAGAGATTCAAACCGTAGGCTCAGTAGTGCTTTCATGTTATTTGGCTAGGAACTGCTACAGCTTACTATTCTATGTAGTCCGAAGACCTGTGCAATCATTATTGAGTCTCAGAGACAGTTTGAGAATGGGCGGCCATGGTGGTGCAGTGGTTAGCATTGCCACCTCCCAGCAAGAGGTTCTCCGGTTCGATTCACGGTTGGGGTGCCTTCTGTGTGGAGTCTGCATGTCCTCCCTGTGGTCACGTGGATTTCCTCTGGGTGCTCCGGTTTCCTCCCAAAGACATGCAGTAGGTGAACTGGACACTCTAAATTGGTCCTAGGTGTGAGTGTGTGCATGTGTGTGCCTTCTGTGGAAGGTTGGGTGCCGGGCTGGCAACTCGACACCGTAAAACTCCACTGCCAATTATGAGCGGACAGATGATCCACTGTGGCGACCCCTAACCAGGAAAAGCTGGAAGAAGAAGAAGAGATAGTTTGAGAATGAATCTGCTTTCCTTTACCAAAGAAGTTCACCATATAAGCACGTCTCAGTTCCAATTTTACTGAAGCTATTTTCTCAGAGTATGCTAATGTTTTCGAAGACATGTTAGGCAAACTTCCATTTGTGTGTTCTATGACATTAGACCCAGAGGTAAGTCAAGTGCTCAGACCAGCAAAAAAGTTCCAGTAGCTATGGAGAATAAAGTCAAAGCTCAGTTGGTTGAAATGGTGCAGCAAGGTGTAATTTCTCCAGTTACAGAATCAACAGAATGAGTGTCATCCATGGTAACAGACCACAAAAAAAGGCTCAGATGAACTCGGAATACTCATAGACCCAAGGGATTTGAACAAAGTATTAAAGAGACTGCATAATCCCATGCATACAGTCAAGGAAGTCACAGCCCTAATACCAAATGCCACTGTTTTTTCTGTCTTGAATGCAAAAAGTTCATTTTGGCAAGTGATGCTTGATTGCAATTCTTCACTACTAACTACTTTCAGTACCCCATTTGGAAGATATAGATTCCTCAGGATGCCATTTGGTATAAATTCTGCAAGTGAAGTCTTTCAGCATGCAATGGAGCAAATGTTTTCAGGTTATCCCTGTGCAATAATAGTAGAGGCAATGGTGAAGCAGAGCATGACAGAAACCTTATGAAAGTTCTAGACAGAGCACATGAAGTGAATTTCAAGTTCGATCCTCTGAAGTGCTTATTCATACTACCAGATGATACATATGTAGGTCATTTATTTACTAGCACTGGCTTGCGACCAGACCCATCGAAGCAAGCAGCCATTCTTGAGATGCCAGTACCAGATGATGTTCAGGCTTTGCAACGTTTTCTTGGTATGATCAACTATTTAGACACATTTATACCAGACTTCAGTGAGTTGACTGCACTTTTGGGAGAGCTGATGCACAAAAATGTTACACGATCTTGGTTGGTACAGCACCAGAGAGCATTTGAAGACCTTAAGCAGAAAATTGCCAGCCTACCCACATTAAGATACTATGATGTCAATAACCTAGTAACTCTTTACTGTGATGCTTCAAAAATTTCTGTTGGTACAATTATTCTTCAAGAAGACAGACCAGTAGCCTATGCATCTAGAACTATTACCCAAACTGAAATACAAGAATTTTTGGCAATAGTATTTTCATGTTCAAAGTTTCTTGATTATATTTGTGGTCAAGCTATTCAGATTGAAAATGATCACCAACCTCTACTCACTATTTCAAAGAAGCCTATGCATTCAGATCCAGTGAGATTACAAAGAAAGTTGCTCAGATTGCAAAAGTACAACTTCAAAATGGTCTATACAAAAGGCAAACTTCTTTATCTGGCTGCTACCTTCTTCAGATCACCCAGAAGTACAACAGAACAGCTTAATGCAGAGAATTTTGACTTTGATGTCATGGAAGTGCTTAAATTTTCTACGATGAGACTTGATGAGCTGAGAGATCATACCAAGACTGATCCAGTTTTCCAAAAGCTCAACTACTTCATTAAAGTTGGATAGCTGTCAAGGCAATATAGTGTACCACCAGAAGTGCAAACTTATTTTCCTTAGAGAAATGAGATATTGATGGAAGATGGCATTATTTTCAAAGGTCCTAGAATTGTTCCTGATTCCTTACAATGTGAGTATATCCAGATTTTGCATCGTGGTCACCCAGGTTCCGAATCTACCAAAAAAAGGGCGAGAGGACTAGAGTTTTAGCCTTCTCTAGCAAAAGATATTGATAAAGTACTTTCTTCTTGTTCAGTATGCAATAATACTAAACTGCATTTGCAAAAAGAACCACTTCAGCTAAATCAAGTTCCTGGGCTGCCTTGGCCAACAGTAGCCACTGATATATTCGAGTAGAACAACCAGCATTACTCAGTGTTGGTAGACTCTTATTAGAACTGGTTTGAGATCAATTTACTACCTAACCTATTGTCCACTGCTGTTATCACCAAGTTGAATTTCATTTCTCAGTCCATGGTAGCCCACACAGTTATTTTTGACAATGGTACCCAATTTACCATTTAGTTGTTTCAGAAATTTGGAAAAGAATGAGACTTTGTACATGTTGCTAGTAGTCCAGAATACCCACAGTTAAATGGATTAGCTGAATGTGCAGTACAGAGAGCAAAGCAATTACAAGAGAAGTCAAAGCATGATAATACTGATGCCTTTTTGAATTTACTCAATCTCAGAAACATACCCTATGATGATACACTTGGCTCGCCTGCTCAGAGAATTCTATGTAGGCAAACCAGAACAACATTGGCTATTAGTTCCAGTTTGTTCAGCCCTAAAGCAAACAAAAACAGAACAATCAAAGCCCAACTATTCAGAAAGTGTTCTTTCCAGAAGTCTAGCTATGATACATCAAGCAGATTTCTTCATTCATTGAAAGAAGGAGAGACAGTGAGGATACATACAGCGAAAGGTTTTGACTGGATTGGTCAAGTAAGAGGTATATGTGCCAAGACGAGATACTAATTTGTGGAATCTGAGGGTGTGGAGTACAGGAGAAATCACAGATATCTTCTTCCTGTATCAGAACTGATATCACAGCATGGGTCCTATGATGCAGACTCTAGATCTCAGAGCAATCCAGACAATGTTCCTGTTGCAGAAAGTGTCCTAACTTCTACTTCGGTTTCTGATTATGTTCTTGATGTCCCCAAAATTGAACATTCAGCAGAGACAGTGCCAATTGCTAGACCTAGTTCTAATTTTTATGTCACCTGATGTGGTTGTATTTTCAGACCTAGTGTAAAATACACAGAAACCTGGACATGACTGTCTATATGCATTTAATTCTGCATAATTGCTTGTCAAATAATTATTTTGTATTAATTGCATGTCAATTAATGTTGTCAATAATGCATGACTAATTTCTCAAAGAGGAAGGATGTAGAACAGTGTGTGTGTGTGTGTGTGTGTGTGTGTGTGTGTGTGTGTGTGTGTGTGTGTTACACATTTAAGAAGTGTTTCAAGGACAGCAACTGTATATAAATAGCAAGCACATGCTAGCTTCAGTGCCATTTTGAGAGTGCAACCAGAGAGTGAGTATGTATGTTTGCAAGTTTACATAAGTTAAAGTTATTAAGCCTCAATCCTGATGTGCTTGTATATAACAAAGCTGCTTGAACAGAACCCACATATGTTCATCTATTTTATCCTGACCAGATGAGGGACAATATTGTTATGTAAACAAGGGCTGCTTGTAAGATAAAATGTAAGATTGAGGCTAGCGCCAGGGGCATAGTTAAGGATAGGAACAGTGCACATAACTAGTGTGGTATAGAAAGACCTCCCCCCCAGCAATCATTACCCATTTGTACCATCACCCTAAAATGTGCCAGGTGTTACAGTTTTTTTGTTTCATAATTGACCAATTACAAAAGAAGAAAGAATCCTCCTTACTATTCAAAATATATCATGGATACTGTTAGATTTTACTGTTTTTTTTTTTGTTTTGGTTTATTGATTACAAGAGGTAAGTATTTGCTTTCTCTTTTGATCATTTTTGTTTTAAATGTTAGGTTCAATGTTTTTGAACATTGAGATTAAGGAATACAGTAATATTATCCCTCTCTCTCTCTCTCTCTCTCTATATATATATATATATATATATATGTGTATTTATATAGATAAATGTACATATATCTATGAAATAGGTATAAGTATATTATATATGCGTCTACGTGACTACATCGATTTTTTGGAACATCACAAGACCATATGTTTAACTTTCCAAAATGGTGACAACAACAAAAATGGCAAAAATCTATATTTTTTACAGGGGGCAGGCCTACCTGCTACCCCTGAAAATTATACATATGAACTCTGAAATTCAACTACAGTGGGGAAAGGGTAAATTCCCCGATCCCCAATTTACCATGATCTCCATACAAATGCTTCGACTTTATAGTCTCGACCGTATGATGCTGGTCTTTCTAAAAACTTGACAACGTCATATAGACCCATATATATATATATATATATATATATATATATATATATATATATATGTATATATATATATATCTATACATACATACACATATATCTATGAGAGAGAGATCTTTATAGGGAGTTTACTTCTAAATTTCAAACATTCAAAACATCGACTTTCTTATAATTGAGACTATGACCTCAAACATTTGAAACTTCGAAATTTAAATAAAAAAAATTAAAGCAAAAAAAATCTTTTTCCTTTTTACATTTTTGCGGGGGTGGGGGGCAGGGCCCTGCACCCACAACACTCTCTGCTAAGTAAATATACCAACTCTGAGATCGCACTATGGTGAGGAAAATGGTAAATATACCATTCTGTCCTGTACGGCGGTCTCCATTTAAATGGTTTGAATATTCAAAACTTTGATGTTATAGTGTTGACCATAGGAAAGTCGACATTTTAAAAGTTTGAAATGTAGAAGTAGACCCATATGTTTATATATATATATATATATATATATATATATATATATATATATACATATATATATATGCATATATATATATATATATATATATATATATATATATATATATATATATATATATATATATACACATACACACACACACTACACAATTTTGTCGAACAGTGCATTGGTCGACATCTGTTTAGTTGGCACAGTTCAATCAACTAAACAGATGGTCAGACCTGTCAACAAAAGTAGCAGATGAGATTATTCTCATGGTTAGGGAATTTGCCTTTTCTCAAAGAATTGTGTGATGTCTCAGGTAGAATATATAATTAATAGTGGGTGCAGTGGCACAGGGGGCCTTCCCCCCTGCAAAAAAACAATGTTGTCGTTTGACTTTTGCTGTAAACCTTTTGCATGTGGTGATATGGATGCTCAAGGCATGTTTAACAGATATTGATGAGCACAATGTTGATCATTTGGTGTTGACATTAATGTTATTGCCATTCTACAGTTAAATAATATCACTATAAATCATACCTAACCTAAATTACATTTTTTTATTTCCAGATCTAATTTTTACAAAACCACAGTAATTTAAAGTATACATCAAGGAACATTTTAAAACTACCCCTGATTGTAAGACATTGTTGCCAATTCAGAGTGGTTACATTGAGGTAACCAGGTGTATACCTGATAGTAACAATTTGTTATTTAGAGACAGACCTACCACACTACCGTACTACAAAATGGAGCAGTACTTGGTTGTTTGATTTTGTGGCCTACTGCAAATGCTAATAAAGCATTTGGGTGGAGTGAACTATGGTAAGTAGTCATGTGCTGTCCTCACATAAATGCTGGCGGGAAGGCATTTAGCCAGCTGAGTGATTTGCTTCCAGTGTGTGAGATCATATAAGTGCCAGAGAGTATAATGTTTGAATCTGTGTGTGTGTGTGTGTGTGTGAGTGTGTGTGTGTGTGTGTGTGTGTGTGTGTGTGTGTGTGTGTGTGTGTGTGTGTGTGTGTGAGCGTGTGTGTGTGTGTGTGTGTGTGTGTGTGTGTGTGTGTGTGTGTGTGTGTGTGTGTGTATGTGTGTGTATTTGACTATGTGGATGTGTGAGGAAGATAGAATGAGTGTGGTGCCTGTGCCAAAGTGTCACATGGGTCACCACTGTTTACCATCTTAGGAAAGTCCTGATTTGTACTCACTGCAGTTATGCATATTTCAAACACATGAATATTAGATGATAATGAAGTATTTCATCATTAGTGCTAATGTCTCTCTAAAGCATATTTTTCTCCATCATGAAAACTGTCCCTTTTGGCTGCAACTCTTACCATCAGAGGTGTTTTTTTCTGAAACCCCAAGATTATAAACAATGGAAATGCACCTACAATATGCATATAAAATAAAAAGTACTTTAAAACACATGCAAAGATCACTAGAGCTCCCTCTAAAACCACAAATGTTGTTATGTAAAGTAAAATTATTTCATTAAGATAAAAAAAAACATACTAAAACAGTCATCAAGGAAAAAAATGACAGCTGGAACTATTCTTAAACCTAAAAGAATGTTAACCAAAAATGAAATGATCATTCAATTAAAATAGAAAAAAAGTAGAATAAAGCCCACAAAGATCCGGGAAATGCTGAATAAGTAAATATGCATGAATATAAATAAATAGGAAAAACCTAACCCTGGCAAGGAGGAACTGCCCACCTGGTCTATTCTTGTTATACAGAAACCCATAAATAAAACTTGAAAATAAAATAAAAATAAATAAATTGCCATATTAAATGATTTACATTAGCAATACCTTATAACATTCAACTGTATTATGTATCCATCTACACCTCTAATAAGAAGACCTAATGTTATAGCAGAATAACAAATACATAACAAAGTTCCCAAGAACAAAGCAATTAGGTGTATCTACTAATACAAAATCTTCAATGTGGGAACAGGTCACCCTAATGTCCTCTTTTGCAGCTGTCGTCTGTTCTGAAGATATCCATCTGCTCCATTACAATTTACAAATATAATTCCCAGGCAAGCTCCAGGGACTAGAATTCAAAAGAGTTGCTCTAAGATTGCGTCGCCCAGATCCCAACAGAGCTGCTGTCAGTGTAATTGACTTTACTTCAGTGTAAGGCCTATCTATAAACAGTCTTTCACTGGTGCCAGATTCCAAAAAGACTTACTCTGATCCTACTCTCACTGTACATGGTTACTTACACTGAGAGCAAATCTTTTAGAAACAGGCTCCAGAATGCAAGTAGAAACCCTAGCACATGCCACTGCAACAGTCTAATGCTAATCACCCACCCAAAAAAACAACCTCACCACACAAACTAATTGCTAAATCTCCTGGACGCTATTCAAATAGTACACAGAGAAAAGAAAAAAGTTATCTTTGTTGCCGACTTAACTTATCACGATAAACACTAATGGATTTGGAGCCCTTTTCCTTAAGATATGTGGACTCACAGAGGTAGAATATATAAGTTAGGGAGTGAAAGTTGCAAAATTACCAAAATTGGAAAATAGATGGAAAATTTCTCCTCCAAAATGCCATTTTAAATCTTTTCCAGGGTCAGAATTGATAATTATTTCCAATAATTGATCATGCAAAATGTTGAGGTGATTCCCACAGAGAAATTAAAGCAACAAAAAAAAAAAGAAAAACTCCATGAAATATAAAAGATGTAACTAATGAACTCATAGTGATAAAATATTACATCTATATACTCTCAACTTTTCCCAAATAGCTCTGAAGGAGATGCATTAAAAAGGCAATCACATTTTATATATATATATATATATATATATATATATATATATATATATATATATATATATATAAAACAAAGTCAAAGGAAGCCCAACAGGGTGAAAGCGCTAACCTAACTCTGCACAATAAATATTTCTTCATTTCAAATTTCATCCATTGGATTTATTGGAGTTTACTACTTGAAATTGTTTTCATCTGAGAACTTTATTTACATCCACAGCCTTGGAGTGTCTCTGAACTTTCTGTTTGGGTGTGTATATATATATATATATATATATACACACACACACACACACACACACACACACACACACACACACACACACACACACACACACACACACACACACACACACACACACACACACCATCCACTTTCTAAACAAAAGAGCTCAAACTTTGGCTAGACTAATTTTTTTTTTCTTTCATGTGTGGACTAGTCTAATATGTTCTGAATATGACTGTTTATAGATGAAAGCACTAAATATAAAAATTAAAAAGTTCACTGGCTAGGTTGACTATTCATTTTTTTATTTATTTTTTTGTTGTTTGTATCAGGTAAGTGTTAGTATATTAGTGGATCAAGCTGTGGTTTTCATTGAGTTCTGAATTAGTACAATGTACTTTTCCAGCCCAGAACTACAGCACCATCTGGCTTTACACACACACACACACACACACACACACACACACACACACACACACACACACACACACACATATATATACATATATATATATATATATATATATATATATATATATATATATCATCAACAATGTAATGAAGATGATGATGATATATGTACACAAGTATCTAAAGATAAGATACAGATGAACAAAAGGAACATAGCTGAACATACATATATTTATCATTGTCATAGTTTTATAACACCTGACTTTTAATACATTTCATTATAAGGAAATACATTTTAGCAATTAAACTCTATAAAATGTCATCAGAATTAAATTTGGGAAAGAGGAGGTGAACAGTAATGCAAAAAGAAAAATGACGATATTTATGAATACTGAAACAAACAATATTTTGCAGAATCAAATAAGTGGACAAGCAGGTGAAGAGTGGGACAATTTCTAATTTTCAAAGGAAGTGACATTCATACAGCAGGAACCATTTTGTGTAAGACATTCTCTGTAATGAAAAGGTTATAAGGAGTGTACTGTAATGTTACTACATGAGAGTTATTGCTGTAAAATGAAGAGAAAGGATGGATCTATTTAGTGCTATTTTTTTATTTTGTCTCTAATTCCTCCTTTCACCCTACCTGAATTACTGCCATTATATCTTCCCATCGTATCTACTATACCTCCTTCTTATTGACAAAGCTCTCACTATAATATTCTCCTATACCTCACAGAGGGTCTATATTAGATAAACAAACTTTTCAGTTCGACTGTCATATGGTCAACACCACATGATCAACTTTTCAAAAGTTCAAATATTTAATAAAAAAATAAACTACACAAAACACCTACCTGAATGTTTTAAAAAGGGGGTAAGCCCCCCCTGAACCCTTCATACCCCCACTCTTTAAATATACCAACTCTGAGATCGCACTACTGTGCAGAAAAGGGAAATCTTCTCATTCTATTCTGTACGGAGATCTCCGTTACAACATTCAAACATTCAAAAATCCGATCATATGGTGTCGACCATATGATACTCAGAATTTTGAATGTATGAACATTCAGTATAGACCCCTTCATAGAACATCTATCACATTACTCTCCCTGCCCAATCTCTCACTACAGTATTTCTACTATAGCTCATAGACTATCACATTAACCTCCCCACCCAATCTCTCACTATAATATTTTCCTATACCTTATAGAATAGCTACACACATTAGTCTCCCCACCGTCTTTCATCTCCTTTGATAATCCCTTACTTTCGCTACTATCAGTTTACAATCATATTCTCTTCCCTGTGTCTTACCCTTACTAAACTTCTATCATTTACATTTACAAAGGTAAACTACTATATTTTATGCCTTCTGTATAACCTAGTCTACTTTGCTGCTAAAGTTACAACTCTAAACTAGAATTGTAGATCGAACTGTTGCAATCTACTGTATATTGTTATGTTTGTGTCCTCACAGTGTGTTCAATAAAGAGGTGTTGTTTTTATTCCGGTGAACCATCCAGTGCGTTATTTTTTGGTTATTGATACAAATTAAGGCATTTTCTCCACTATTTTCATTTATATATTGTTATCTAGTCACATGATAAATTGTATTACGCCTAGAAATGTATGTTATATTTATGTATCACCTTAAAATCTATTAATGTCAGTATTTGTTCTCGAAATGAATGTAATGTTTAGTTATAAGTGTAGAATCTTTTAATGTCTGTATTTGATTTGGAGATTTTCTCCCCAGGCCTCCACAGAAAATGGGTTCCTGACCCAGTTGACTTCCCCACTTACCAAATGTCAATAAATAAATAAATAAATCAATGAGAGGGGGCAGAAATTTAAAAGGTGCTGTTTGTACTGGATAATTGCAAAGAATAGGTTTGAGCTGAGTTAAATGATAAAGAAGTTTGTTTACCTAAGAATTCACAATGATTGGTTCTGGTGTCTGCAGGGTTAATAAATCATTATTTTACAACATATTTTTTTATATATTACTTATATTTCTGCAGTTGCTTATGCTGATGTGGACAGAATTCATTACAGTTTAGAGGTGCTTATTTTGTGTTTGTAGAATATCTAGTTTCTGGTATGAGAAGTCTAGATATCCTAGAAGCTGTTCTAAGTTTGCTAAGGACCTCTAAGACAAATAAACTCAATATAAAAGATGTCATTAAGAGATGGATCAATTAATATTGGGCTGTAGAGTTACCACCTGTCCCATTTTGTGAGGGACAGTCCCTCTTTGGGCAGTTGTGCCCTGCAAAAAATTTGAAAAAATGGCAAATGTCCTGAGATTTTAGGACAAAAATATTTCCTATATTTTATGTAATAGTTGCATAAAACAGTTATTCTGTATATGAAACACCTAAATGTTAAAAAAAACAGAATA